>NC_026657.2:13400833-13710000 GCF_000004075.3 Cucumis sativus
GCAGAGGAAGGTTCATCAAGGATAACACCAACATAATGGTTTGGACAAACACTGGAGGGAGAAATATATCTCTTCACCAACTCACAAGAGAGACCAGGATCACAATTCAGGAGACAACCAATAAGCTCTTCAACCAACGAGGTGTTCACTTTGATAGCAGTTAGGACAGAACTACTCAATTCCTTTTTGTTGATTGCAAGAATATAAAGAGTTCGGGCAACAAGTAAAGCAGCTGCTTCAATAGCCGATGAGTTTATATTATCTGGATTAAGAAAATATATGAGTAATAAGAAAAAGCAGGACCTGCTATAAATAATAGTGATCAACAACAAATAAAGAAAGAAAAGAAAAGAGCATAAAAAACTTGCGTAAATCATCGAGGTAGCTCTGGTAAAATTGATTGGTAAAGCCAGTATCGAAGTCTTCTAGTACCACCCCAGAGACCTGTGGGTTCTGCATGGACCAGACAAACTAGTCATTGTCAAGGTCTCAAACTTTAAATTGAGTGCCTTTCATTTCTAATTTTTGCACGTTTGTGTTTCTTTCTTTTTCCTTTTTTCTTTCCTTTTTTTTTTGTTTGGTCAAGAAACGAAATAAAATAGATCAGATGGTTTGAACAATAGAGGGTAAATAATAGTATCATCATGTATGTTGTTGAAAACCTTTGCCAGAAATGCCATCAATGAAGATGGTGGTATCCCTGGATTTGTAGTACTAGCTGGTGAGACTTTTATGTTCTCTAGTGGAAGTGACTCTCGAGCAAGCTTCAAGGCGTTCCATGTCTCATTATTGGAAGATGAAACCTACAGAAGCAATATCTCGCTAAAATAACAGGCTCAAATAAAAACTTCCATCTAACACGACTGTAGTTACGTTGTGCATCGTAGGTTATAAAACAAAATATCAACATGTGTCGAACTAGTATAGCAACAAAATAGATCAAATATCCAATACGAAAAGAAGTAATGGTCTCTCAAGAGTTTGAATGAACATTTTATCACATTTAGAACACAACTAAGAAGCAGTTACGTTATAACCATTTGTGTTTTTTCCTTAAGATCCGAACATCAACGAGGAGAAAAGGAATCAGACGCTATATATATATCAATGAGGGGAAAAAGAATCAGTCACCATATATATATGGTTGGAAATAAGGGGGTGTTTTTGTAATTTATTGTACCCCTAGTTTTATTTCCTTATTTGTTAGGGCTTGTAACCTATATATATATTCTTCACCCCTGTATATTTTAGATTATTAGGAAATAACAAAAGTGGCTTCTATTGTGGTTCTATTGTGGTTTTTTCTTCCTGTACTAGAGTTTTCTACATGTACCTTGTGTTGTTTTCTTCTTTTCAATACGGCATCAGAGCATGGTGATGACAAAACCCAAGCCATCATCGCCAAAAAAACAAACGATGGTGGAAAACCCTATTGCCAATGATTCCCATACCATGAAGCTGCCGCCACTGACCTCCACAATGATGCTGCTGCCACAATCACTGCCATTAAAGCCTTGGTCAACCAGTATCTTCGATGCTGCCTTCCACCTCCGTGCTTCCTTTTTCCGTCGCTGGCATCTTTTTCTTTGCCATCCTGAACTGCTCCATCACCGGTTGTCCACCCAGTCACCGTCCCCTTCCTGCCGATCAGTCTTCAACAGTCACGGCTCTCCATGGCAAGGTTGTCTTCCAGTCGACTTCTCTCTCCGCAGACACCACCAGCCACACCTCCTTCATTCCGATCAGATCGAAAAACATATTTCATTCGTCTACGGGCAATTATTTCCAGGTGAAAAGTGGTGAGTACTCTACCCACCACAAAGAAAGGTAAATCTACTTGTGATGGTCGATGGTTCAATAACAACCGGCAAATCTCCAAATGAATTTTCAGCAACAAACTGCTCCCAGGGCAGCTCTAGGTGCTTCCAGCCTTTCACAAACTCAACAAATTATGCCACGCCTTCAGTCTTACCGATGAATTCCGACAACCCCATAACCTCTTTCCCTTGCCTTAACTGCTACAAATTTTTATCTAGCTCCATGAAAATTCCGCATGACTAATTGGAGGGAGAAAATGAATGGCCAGAATTACTTTTCATGTTCATAATCTTTTAAAATGGAACTTGAGGAGCATCACAAATTTCGGTATCTAACAGAAGAGGTACTGATAGCATGTGAAATACGTCATCTTATTGTGCTTAATTCGAGCTTGTTCGTGATTTTACGTTGTTGATTAACTATTTTGTAGGTGTTTAGCAATTCTAAGTTAGAATTTGGAGTCAATGTCTGGAGCTAAATTGGGCAAATATGATTTCATCAGCGTCAACAGAGGCAAATGCTGAAGAAAATAAGCTAATATGGCTTCTGTCTTTTAGTGCCCCACGATGTTGGGGCAGCATTGTAAGACAAAATGGAAGATTGTTGTGAAAAGGCCACGGTGCCACCTTGGGGCGTTGCGGCGCTTCGAACCCTATTCGCACGTGGAAGATCGTCGGCAGTCAAGGATGAATCGGATTCCAACAGCTTCTCATCTGTTTTGTCTCAATTTTTTGAGTTCTTTTGGTCTAACTTGGTTCCCAAACACTCCCTCATCATCCGACATGTGGAAGAGAGGGCTAAGGTACTTGCTCTAGCTTGGGTTTTGATAAGAATCATGATGTTCCATACGAACCAATTACAAGATCAAAGGCAACAAAGATTAACAAATCTTTCATTCTTCATGTAGAAGAATGGAGGTCGGTTCAGCCTCAATTCCATAGACCACATGTTAATACAAGAGACGAAGGACCATTTGGGGTATTGAATGTCAGTGTTTCTCGGTGGACAATGGTATACACATTCAGCTTCCTTGAACCCAACACTTTGAAGACCTCATGATTTGGTTAATATCACATTTTTATTGTATTTCCATTTATTTTAATTTGACAAGTTAGGTAACTATCATTAATAGTTTAGAATTAAATATGGTGGTTGGAAATTAGTTGTTGGAAGATAGAAAACATAGTTAATATTTTATTTTGACTTTTGGTATTTTCATTAATTAGGATAGAATCTGTACAAGGATCTACATAAGGCCTTTATCCTTCCATTTATAAAAAGAAGATTTTTTATTAATACAATTTGAAATATCATTTTGAGAGTTTTCCCTTAATTTGCAATCTTTCCTTGATCAAGTTTGATTGTGGAGTGACTCAACTTAGAACAAGATTTCCAAATCTTGTTTCTAGATCTTTGATCTAAGAGATAATCTAATCCTAACTTTCTCTTGGTTGATCTAAATTAGTATAAAGAGGTGTTAGTTTCTTATTTCAAAGGTTATTGCTACGTTAATAGCTCGAATCTTTAGATTGAGGATTAAGATTATCTTATCAGGTTATTAGAAATCTCCGTTTGTTCATTTAAATTTATGAGAGTTTGAACTTGTTTGATGTAACATTTTGTTTCAATTTTGTATTTGAATGATTCTTTGTTATATGTTCAGACGCATGGGAATGTATGACTTGGGCTTTCAATTAAATCTTTCATGACAATTTGGATAAGATTTGGTTAGAAGCAATAGGTTAGCTTAGCTTGTTATACTATTTTGATGAGCATTCTTCTAACCAACCTAGAATTGAATTTAATGAAGGACAATTAGATGCATGGAAATTAGGCATTCCACCTAAGGATCTCTTGAACTTAATGCTATTGAATTTTAATGCTATTGGGAAATTCAATTATGCATGCTTAATCGTAGCGAATTAGAACAATCAGATCCTTAGGACAACTTAGTTATTATTGAAAAATAAAGACAAAGAAAGAACACAATATCTATGTGGAAACCCTAGTACAAGGAGAAAAACCACGATATATATGTTTCTTATTATTTTCTGATAATCATAAAGGGAAAAAAATTGTAGACAACACAAGCCTAATTAAAAGAAAAAAAAATTAAGGCAAATAAATCTTAACTACCATGGGCTTTCATCAAGGCCCAAGCCCACTATTTCTAACACTCCCCCTATGTTGGGACATATATGTCAGAAAATGCTAACTTGCTAACACATGAATCAAAGTTGTGTCTCAGGAGCCTCTTCGTGAGTATATCAGCAATTTGATGGCTCGAGGGTATGTAAGGGATACAGATGCTACCACTGTCCAGTCTCTCTTTGAAAAAGTGTTTGTCAATCTCCACGTGTTTGGTTTTGTCATCTTTGACTGGATTAGTGGCAATGTTGATAGTTGTCTTGTTATCACATAATAGTTTCTTAGACACCTCATAGTTCTGACAAAGATTAGACAACACATTCTCAAACTCATAGCCTTCTATTCAGCTTCAGCACTACTTCTAGCCACAACTCTTTGCTTCTTGCTTCTCCAAGTAACAAGATTGCCCCATACAAAGGTGCAGTATCCCAAGGTGGATTTTATATCAACAATAGACCATGCCCAATCAACGTCAGTATAGGCTTCAATGCACTACTAGGCCACTGATCACCAAAATGTATAAAAGGAGGGGTAAGAAGGGAATTTCAGCCTAGATAATGTGGTTGTTAGGTTGGTCAGTGGTGATCCTAATACCACGTGGCAGCAGAATGAGAGGAGTATATATCTAAGTGTTTTGTGCTAGGGTTCATCATTCTGAATGTTGTGCATTTTGTATGAACATTGTTCATTGAGAGAGAACAGCCCTCTTGGCTGAAAAAATATTGTTGAACATCTTTTGTAGTGTTATGGATCAATACAGATTATATACATCTATTCCTCCCAATACTATTGTGTCGTGGGTGTGCTGGTTGAATATTCTGCATTGTGTGTGTGTTGGTTGAGTATATACATCTATTCCTCCCAATACTATTGTGTCGTGGGTGTGCTGGTTGAATATTCTGCATTGTGTGTGTGTTGGTTGAGTATTCTGCAGGTACCTTGGAGCTTAGCATGCACCTTCTATCAATCTTTCCGAACCTCAATCCTTTACTAGGTCTTGCTTTTAAGTACCTTAGAATTATATTAACCGTTTCCATGTGGTCTTCGTAAGGAGCTAGCATGAATTAACTCACAATACTCACAGCATAGGAGATGAATTTTTTAGTCTGCATTGAACTCATATCAGCAGAACGACATTCCATTATAATTGTCTCAACTAATAAATCAATGGTGTACTTTCCCTAGGACATAGAGATGCCCTCTCTGGACCTAGCAACCTCCATCCAAAGGAAATACTTCAGATTTCCAAGTCTTTAATTTCAAATTCATCCCTCATCTTCTTTTTTAGTTGGATGATTTCAACAATGTCATCTACAGATAACATGATGTAATCAATATAGACAATCAATACAGCAATTTTGTTAGTCTTGGAGACCTTTGTGAACAAAGTGTGATCGAAATGCCCTTGATTGTATCCCTAAGACTTGACAAAAGTGGTGAACCTGTCAAACCAAGCACTTGGTGATTCTTTCAACCCATACAAAGACTTCCAAAGCTTGCAAACCTAATTATAAACTGAGCTTCAAACTTAGAGGACTCATATACACTCCTCTTCTAAATCTCCATTCAAAAACACATTCTTAACGTCAAGTTGATATAGGGGTTATTCTTTATTTAAAGTAACAGACAACAAGACTCGAATGTATTAAACTTTGCAAAAGAGGAAAATGTCTCAGAATAGTCAACCTCATAAGTCTGATTGAACCCTTTTTCAACCAACCTGGCCTTATATCTGACAAGGGTATCATTTGCTCTGTACTTGAGTGCAAACACCCATTTGCATCCCAAAGTCTTGTGTCCCTTGGGGAGTGTGCAAAGATCCCAGGTCTCTAATTTCTTACATGACAGCAATCTTCCACTCAGGGCACTCTAAGGCGAGGTGGATATTCTTGGATATTGTGGTAGAGTCAAGGCTAACAAAGAAAGCCTAGAACTAATGTCAGAGGTTCTAGTACGAAACATAATTAGAGATGGAGTGCTTGGTACAGGACCTGGTATCATAATGTTTTTAGTGAACTCTATAATGACCTCATTTTTATCAATATTATCCTCTCTGTCTTTGATGACTTCATCAACACTACTCTTCTCAACCATATTCTCAGGGACAGCTATCTCGGACCCGTCATTCACAAATCAGTCATTTTCACCCACATTATTGTCAATACAAGAGCTAGTGGAATTCGTCTCGGACCTGTCATTCTCACTAATCATGTTTTTAAAATTTGAGTCAATAGAGTCAGTCATAACTTGATCTCATAACGGTTCAGAATCCTGGACTGGAGTCAGCTGAACAGTAAAAAACTGACTTCCTTTATGAGATTCCTTTTATAGTAGGTTCTCCAAGGAACTTGATTTGTAGGTAGGATTGAACTGTGGGGATTTAAGTTAGGTAAAGTAACCATTGTGATAGGTTGACTCCAAAGAAACCACATAGTTAGACTCTTCACTCACACTCTCTACCTGAAGTAGGCTAACAAGAAAGAAAGGACAATCTTCATGAAAGGTGACATCCATGGTAACAAAGTACTTACACAAAGATCGATGGAAACGTTTATAGCCTTGTTGCTGCATAGGATAACCAACAAACACGCAAGTCTATGCCCAGGGAGAGAATTTAGTTTGGTTTCAATCATGGCTATGAGCATAGGTTATTCACATGAACACCCAAAGGGGAACATCATAGATGAGACGGGTGGAGGGGTAGGATTCCTTGAGGTAGTCTAGGGGTGTTTAGAGGTGTAGAACACAGGAAGGCATTCGGTCGATGAGATAAGTGCAATAAGAACATCGCCCTCGTAGATAGGAAAGAAGGGAAGTAGACAATATAAGAGAACGAGCAACTTTCAATAGATGACGGTTCTTTCGCTCAGTAACCCAATTCTGTTAGGGGTGTAAATGATAGACCTCCAATATTATATGAGTACAGTAGGAGAGGAAATAAAAAATAACACGTGAGGGTGAGGCACGTGTGAGTGAAGGGAAGGGTAGCAATATAAATAAGTTTGTAAAGGGCGGGAGAGGGAGTTATTGGGATTTTGAAGTTCAGAATCTTTTCTGTTATTCCTTGAGAAAGAGGAAAGCAGAGGATTGTATTTCTGTTACTTCTATCAATAATATAGAATTACTATTTCTTCCTACAGATTCCATCAGTAAGCACAAAGACTTTGGTGAACAATTCCTTCAGACGTCAGAAACTCGTTAAAGGTGTGGTTTTGAAATTCACGACAATTACCACTGTGTAGGATTGCAATCTTTGTATTGAATTGCTTTCTAAGGTGAGATAGAAGTCTCGAAATCTAGAAACAACATCGAATTTGCAAGAGATAAGGAAACTCAAGTAAGACAAGTATGGTCATCAAATAACACGAAGGAGAACCTCAGAAAATAGATGAGTAGAAGGGTAGGACTCCTTAAGACAATCTAAAGAAGTATAAGGGTAGAGGATACGAGAAGGCATTCTATTGATTATATAAGCTGCTGTAAAAATAGCATCTCCCCACAGATATGAAGGAAAGGAAGTAGATATCATAAGGGAACGGTTGTACAAGAGAAATATACAATGAGCTAAATAAAGTCCAAACAAGCGAAAGAAGAAGAATAATAGGGATCAGAAGGTGCACCCGGACATCTCAACTAGGTTGACACCCCCTTAGCACCAAAACATCATATCCCATTAAAACTAGCCTATTGCAACAATGAGAACAATATCCAACCTATTACAATGAGAGTAGAATCCCGCCAATACAGCAAAACTAAAAAATCATTAAAACCAGCCCATCCATGGTGAGTGAAGTTGGATAATGTTTCTTCAATTAAAAGGTTGCACTCATTGGACAACAGTCAGTTGTTGCAAAACCGAAAGGGAGAGAGACCCCAGACGATGACACCAGCTTCTAATAAAATGGGGAAATGGTCTGAGAAGATGCGGGTTTTACGAGAGACCCGGGAGTTTTTAAGGTCATCCTAATCTTTGTTTATAAAGAACCTATCAAGCAAAGAATTGGAAGGGGAACTACCATCCCTTGACCAAGTGAACCTCCCATTTTGTAGAGGTAATTCCGTGAGATTAGCTGCTGCAATGAATTTATTAAAATGATGCATGCTTCTTGTGTTTCTGCCAAAAGGGGATCTTTCATGAGCCCCATCTTGTAATGTTAAAATCTTCACCGAAATACCATGCCTCAGCTGAGCATGATGTAAGGGCTAACAATTCTGGCCAAATCAGTTTTCTTTCACTATACCCGCAGGGTCCATAAACATAAAAAAATTTGATTACTTAAAGAGAGACATTTTATTGACAAGGAAAATCTCCCTTTAATAACTTGTATAACAGCAATTATACTGCGGTCCCACATTGTTAAAATTCGTCCAGAGGCACCTAATGATACCACGAATTCCCAATCGAAGTCTCTAGAGCTCCATATTAATTTTATAACGACAGAATTGATGATTTCCATTTTTTATTCCTGTATCAAGACAACTTCCAGATCATGATTTTTTTGCAACTTCCAGATCATGATTTTTTTGCAACTTCCGGATCATGATTTTTTTGGAATACATCAGCAACTCGGTTGGTTTGGAATGCACCGAACGGACAGACCAGACAGTTTTTGTGGTGGCTGTCCATAATCGGAGGGCATGGGCGGCACATGGGGTTATGGTTGACTAGAAGGGTATGACCATTGGACAACCGACATCGAGTAGAAGAGATTAGGTTAGACGATGAGACAAACGGGTGGTGACGCTGAGAGAGATTCTAGCTAGAGGGTTGTGCGGACAGCAGTGAGGGTGGTCCCACTAGATGAGACAAATGGGCGGCGGCGCTGAGAGAGATTCTGGCTAGAGGGTTGTGCGGACAGCAGTAAGGGTGGTCCCACTATGTAGATCAACGGTTTCTAAAGCCGTTGGACTAACTTTTTCATGACGGCGACGGCTGGTTTTGTACGGGTTCCTCCTAAATTGTTTTCTAGGGTTTCGCTATTGTTTTGCTCTAATACATATTGAAAGCAATAAACACGAAAACAAGGCTTATGTGGAAACCCAAGTACCGGAAGAAAAATCATGATACTGTTGTTTTATTATTTTCTAACAAATTATACAATAAGGAAGCATAAATAGAATATACAAGGGAATAAAAAAGGAAAAGATTTAGAAATTAGGGTAAATATTTTCATAATCTTTCCATAAATACCCTAAGGACCAAGCCCACTAATTCTAACAATTCTGATCCAAAATCAATTTTTATTTTGTAAACTTTTTTTAAAGCCTCCGAAAATCCTCAAGCATTATATCCAGAAGCAAACATCCTTCAACAACTTACGACAACCTTATTAAAATCTCAGATTGATGATGGATATGCTCTCAAAGTTCCACTTTCAGCCCCTTCTCGGATTCAGCGTTCTGAAGCATCTATTTCAGGATGTAATTCATACCTTTTAGAGGTATGCAGCTCCAAAATTCAGACCTCTAATTGCCTCATCAGGTTAGTGAACTCAGTTTCTCCTACCAAGCAATTCAATTATTCAAAACTTCTCAAGTCTAGCTCTAAAGTAAATTTGATGAAAGGCTCTTCTTGTTTTGCTGCCAATTCCTCTGAAAAGCTTCCCACTGAGGCCTTGGATTCACTTTTTAGTGTCAATAGTGAGGAGTCTTTGGGTTTCCTTAACGGTTTTGATCACAAGTGTAATGCATAAATTGAAGGGGCAGACATCACTGCCTTATTTGATGAAGCCATCACCCATCCTCTCAAAGTACCCTCAGAATTGCCTAAGGATCTGTTGTCCTTAGTCAATGATTGTAGCATCATCGACCTTCTTTGGAGCATAGCTTATATTTTCTTTTGGTCTAGATTACACAGTAGCAGCTTTTTCTTTTGTCTATAGGCTCAGCCTTTGTACTATTGTGTTTGCCTCATTTCCCTTTCTTTATTTTCTTTATTTCTCAGTCTCAGCTCTCTATATTAGGCTGGACAATGTCTCCATTGTATTTTGGCATATTTTATTTCTAGCTTTATTTGGGATATGTTGTTTTGGTGCTAAAGGGGTAACCTAGTTGATATGTTCGGGTGCACCTTTTGATCCCCCACTTATTGCTCTTTAGGCTTCTTTATTACGCTCATGGTTAACTCTCTTGTACGAGTTGTTATTATTAATAAAGTAATTTTTCTCCGTTTCGAAAAAAAAAAACTCTTTTTAAGGCCTCCTTTACCGTTTTTCTTCTAACAAAATGCTTTAGGAAAGTCTTAAAGGGATGTGGGAGAACCCTTGATTTTGGATGTTTTTTAGACTTAGCCTTTGACCTAGATTTGACCAAGGATGAGAGGGAAGAAGAAGAAAGAGTAGCGGAGGAAGTGATTGATTTAAGGCAAGTCAATACTGACAGAGAAGCATTTAATAGAGCCAATGCTAGCTGCCTTCGTGATGATATGACTTAAGGAGTCCATCACAATAGTAAATGTGCGGATACAACTTAAGGAGTCCATCACAATAATAAATAGGAAAAGCCATAAGGGATCTTCTAGCTCAAGGCCTTTAGTAGCTTTTAATTTCTCGGTTTTGCATAAGGAAATAAGTTCATCTTAGATGATATAATATTAAATTTACCTTCATCCATTGGTCTAAGTTTTTGTGTCAACTGGTGATTTAAATTGGTATCAGATTGGTATTAGAGTAGATGGTCCAAAAGGTTTTGCGTTCAAACTCCTACAATACTACTTCCTCTCCAATTAATATTGATTTCCACTTGTTTGATCTTTTACATATTCCAAGCCCACAAGTTCTTTGTTTATTTTTTCATATTGTATGTCTTTTAGTTCTTCTCTTCACACGACAGTAATTTTATGCATTTCTCATGTGACTCCAAATATAAAATTTTCATGCTCCATGCAACTTTTATGTATTTTTATGGAAATCTAATTAAACAAGTATGTTCTATATTTGAATGCGTTTAGAAAATGCACGTTTTTGGTTAGATAATTAACTTGAGATAAAAATTTAAATTGAAATTTAATCATAAAAACTAAGTCATCAACATTTTAAACCACATGCAATGTGCAATGTGTGTTCCAATAAGCATGACTAAATTGGGATTGATCGGAATCAGGGCATGGTTGAGACGTCCCCGACCCTCTTCAACAGTGAGAAATTTTTTCCCGCTCCCTCCCTCCCTCATTCTCTAGGTAAAGGTGGGCCAAGGAATCCCAACAGGTTAAATGGGATCTCTAACCTCATGGGCAAAACATTGATTTCCCCTTCGATAATAATAAAATAGTTTAGAGGAAAAAAACTATTACCTCTGTCATGTGAGCGAAAAAATTTCCAGATCCATGCTTGGAGCTCTTTCCAACAGATCCAATTTCAAAAACCTAAATCGAACAAGTGAAAACAAGAAAAAAATAAATAAAAATCGCAGGTCTAGCTCAAAAAGAAAAAAAAAGAAAACAAAGAGAGTCTTAGGAAAGAAGAAGAACATAATTGTATCCCTTCTTGCTTGTCTAAGAACAAGCTCTTCCTATATAAGAGAAATACCAAGTAAAAAAATATTACAATTTACAAATCTAAACAAATATAGGAAAACTATTGTAAATGGCTTATAAGGAAATCCAACACTCTTCCTCAAGTTGGTTGGTAGAAATCTTCCATAGTCAGCTTATTGATAAATGTATCAAATTGTCCTTCTGAAAAGCCTTCAGTTAACTAATCACTTGTTTTTCAGTCGTCAAAAGATAAAATATGCGTATTACACCTACATTAATCTTCACTTTTATAAAATGTTTGTCAATTCAATATGCTTTCTCCTGTCACGTACGGGTGATCAGGTCAGTTGATATCAGTTTTGGCAAAAACCGACACCGACCACCGACACATCAATTTCCAAAGGTTGGTTTATGTCGGTCTTGGGATGGTGAAGAATACCAATCGGCCAACCACACAGTCGGTCAATCGATCTTGTCAATTTCTTAAGTTCGATGATTTGGAAAGTAGATTAGAGAAGAAGAAATAAAGAAAGAAAAAATGGAGAAAAAAACAACATTTTTCTAAAAGATGAAGAGAAGGAAAAATGCGATATCCACTTCTGACCAAAAAAATTTCTGGTCACGAATTTTTCAAGGAAATCTCAATCCACATGGTCGAAGGCCTTTCAAGCACAAGCTTCAAAATCCACCCTTTTTTCCTCTTAGCTCGGTATTCTTCCGCACGATTTCGTTTGCAATTAAGACCGGATCAAGGATTTGCCTACCTTCAGTGAAACACATTGGAGGGGCTGATTACCTTGGCTTAGAGTTTTCATTTCCTCCAAAATTGCTAGTTTCCAATTAGGAATCAAGGGCTTCTTGTATATTCCGGGAACAAATAAGTTGTCTATTCTAGAAGTGAAGGCTTTATGACTACTTGACAATTTTGCATATTAGATTTTATTGCATTTCTTCTTACTTCTCTAAGAACAACTACAAGGTATTCTTATATACAGCCACCAACCAATGAGAAACATTCCAAACCTAAATAATAGAAATGTATACATAAAACACAATAAATATTACAAAAGATATAAGGAAATCCAACAGAAAACATATTCCCAAATCTGCATCATTTCATTTGAAGGAAAGCCAGGCTAGGCCACTTCAAATATGACAGACATGAAATCCTTATTTTCCTCAATTAGAAAATGTGAAACCTCACTCTTTTTATGCCATATGAGGGAGAAAAGTTATTGCCAGCATACTTCTCTTACCCATATGAGATTGCCAATTTATAGAAACAATCCTGGCAATGAAGGTACCATCTGTAGGTGTGGCTTCAGGGATATGAGAATTTAAACTTTTTTAAATCAGAAATGAGACTAATTCTCAAAGTACAAAAAGAATACAAAGAGAAAATAAATTAAAGCATTCGGATCAGAAGGTGCACCCAAACATCTCAAAGATCTGAGAATTTATCTTGAAAACTATGCATCATTTGAATTTTCAATTCTTCTATCCTCACACAGTTTTTTACCAAAACCAACTTTCATTGAGATAGAAATGAAATATCCAAGCTCTACCCCTCCTCGAACCTCTTACTCCATCAACTCTTTCCCAAGTGAAATACCTCGAATATTATTCTTCCATTAAGTGAACCTCTTCCAAACCTTATCCACCGTGGAATCCCAAAAAGAAATCACCCTCAGATTACCCTAGCAGGATATTGCCCAAAGCAAGTCATTGGGCCAAATTAAAAACCAAGGCCTCTCAAACCCTCTAAAGATCCTGTTATTTCTCACAAGTCATATACTCCTATTGATGGCAAAACAAGCAGATGTGCAAAGACAGCTTCCATGGAGAAACACTTTCTCCATCGTACAAGAACAATCTCTTTTACGAACCAAGCTACCTCACTTGTAGGGTCTCAAACATGCGATCCCTAATATGGCAAGAAAACTGGCACTGCCTGGCAAATGACATAGATCCTTAACACCTCCTTGGAGAGAAAACAACATTTTGGTCTCAAAGACATAAGAATAGTCTCTAAATTCGATCCAAAGTAATTGACCTTCTTTGGAGTATACACCTTCCATAGTGAGTAGAAGATCATTGGAAACAAGGGCTGCTAAAAGGTTGAAAAAGATATTGCAAGAGAAGCCTTTTGAAGAATTAGAAAACCTAACACCTAATGTTCCAAATTCCCACGAAGATAACTGAAGAATAAAAAAGAGGCAAGGGCAACAACATACACACAAACTCCTGAGTTAGACAAGGCTACAACAACCCAAGTTGTACAAACGAGGACCCAAAAAGAAGGGAAATAATGGTATATAGTGCTGCCTAGATGAAGATTGATAATAGAGAAGGAAATCTAGGCAAAGAAGTTTGTGCTCCACCAAGACACCAACAATCTGACCAAAAATAGGTCTTCAGGCCATCCCAACCCAGAGGAAAAACATATTTAGAAAAGGAGGGAGAGGCTAACCAAGTATTATTGGTTGTGCCTTTTAAATGACGTAATGGGGCCCATTCAAATGGGTGAGGGTCAATGTCTTTATAAGAAACTGCTGTAATCATTGGTATTGCAAGGCCTCATTCTGAAGTTTCAAATTCCAGATGTCTAAGCTCTCCCTAACTAATCGACCTAGACACAATGCCTCATCTAACCTAGTGTTCTCTGGAAAGGGTTTTCATAGGAAATCTCACATAATCTTCTCAATCTTTCTACTAACAAAAACTTAAATCCTTAAAAAAAATTGAAACGGAGACAGGCCTCTTTATTAATAATAATAAATAACACTAATGCTCAAAGTACAAGAGAATTATATAAAGAGCAAAAAAAGAGGACAAAATCGTCCAAACAAACTAAGACAAAGATGAACTTGGGTAAAACTAAAGGGAAAAAACGACAAAGAGAAAAACAATCACAATGATCAAGCTAAAAAAGTGAAATCCAAACAGAAAAAATTAAGCTAAACCAAACCAAAACAAAGAGAACTGAAAACAAAGCATAACGAAAAGTCTCTCATAAGGAAAACATTCAAAATTGGAGACATGCAAGAAGATGCAACCGGATGATGCCACAATCATTGACTAAGAGGGAGTAAGACTTATCAATCTTTTATTAAACCAAGATGATGCCACAATCATTCACTAAGGGCAGCAGATCCTTAGGCAATTCTGAGGGGACTTGGAAGGGAAGAGCGCCAGCTTCATCAAATAAAATAGAGAGGTCTGCCCCTTCAATTTCTTCATTACTCTTGAGATCAAAATCATTTAAGAAGCCCAAAGACTCCTCACTACTGACACTAAATGGAGAATCCAAGGTCTTGGTGGGCACGTCAATGGCAGCACGACCAGGGGAGCCTTGCATCAAAGTAACTTTATGTTAAAGTTTGGAAGTTTTGAGTATTTGAACTGCTTGGTAGGAGAAACCAAGTTTACAGACCTGGTGAGGCAATTAGAAGACTGAATTTTGGAGCAGTAAACCTCCAAAAGGTCTGGATTGTTTGCTGAAATAGATGGCTCTGAACGGTGCATCCGAGACGGGGCTGAAATTGGGATTTTGAGGTCACATCCTCCATCCAACTCGGACTTTAATAAGGCTGTCCATATGTTATTGAAAGATGTATGTTTCCGGATATAATGCTTCAGAATTTTTGGAGCGTGAACTTGGAGAGAATTACCACCTTTTGTTGATTTAGGCTTGTTACAGAAACCAGAAACTAAAGGGAGAGAAGGATCTGTGGAGGCTGGATTTGGTAGTGGCCGTTGGTTGGAACGAGAACAGTCATCTTTAATTATTTTGGAGGATATATCATAATTCTGCATGATAGTAATTAAAGATGCTTTTTCCTTTTTTCTCTCTCTACTTAGGACTCCAGCAGCCGAATTAATGGGATTTTGATTAATACCCGCGGGCCCCAGTTGCTTTTTGAGACAGCTGTGTCCCTTAGGAGTGTCATTAATTAAAGGTGAAGGCTGTTCAGGATCCCGCCCAATGGAGTTGGCTGTCACCTGTTTTCCAGAACTATTCATCTTCTCTGGCGCCGGTGAGGTGGCCGGAAAATGTTGTAGAGGTTGAAATGGACTTCTACTCCTCGGCAAGGTTGCAAAAACTGATTTTGGGACACTAAGTATAGGTGGGAAGGAGGAGAGATCACAGCCCTCATCAAACAAGGCTTCTCTTATTCTTAGTCGATCAAGGGAGTTTTTGTAGACATCATGCACACTGGGTGATTTTCTGGAGATTGGAGGGCTTAAAAATTCAAACTCTCCAAAATGTAAGAAGATGTTTCCCCTCTTGTGGTCAGAAATTTCATTTGTTGAAAGGACGAATCCACAAAGGTTCCTTTTTACTTGAATGCGAGCTTCACTACAATTTGTGAGATTTAGTGTTTCTGTGGCTATTTTGATGAAGCCTCCAAAATGATCTCCAATTGCCTCAAAAACACTTCTACTCCATAAATCAAGGGGAAGGTTCTTAACCTTAAGCCAACCTCCATATCCTTTCAACACTAGTGGTCTACTATGTTTCATGTTGTCCATTTTTCAAATTTAAGATGGAAATTTCCCATGCCTGCCATTTACCTTCTGCACCGATGATGTCACTAAGAGAGCCTTGATCAATACCGATAAGGGCATTGTCATAAATATTGGTTTGGAGTTTCATTTCCAGAAATTTGTGAATCATCCTCCAGTCATTGGAAGCAAATAGTTCAAAATAATAGAAATTTCTGACCACAAGAGGGGAAACCTATTTCTTAAGTCCTGAAAATTGACACGTAAAGAATACATCCATCTTTAAAATTAATAGGCTAATCTTATTTTGGATATGATGTTTTTGGTGCTAAGAGGGTGTCAACCTAGTTGAAATGTCCAGGTGCACCTTCTGATCCTTCTAGTTTCTCTTTCGCTTGTCTAGACTTCTTTATTATACTCGTTGTATAATTCTCTTGGACAGAAAGTTCTTATATTAATAAAGACGTTTGTTTTCGTTTCAAAAAACAAAAACAAAAATTAAAATTTACAAAATTAACAAATAAAAATTTAAAAATAAAGAGAGAAGTTTTAAAGATAAACATCCACACCAAAAACTTGCCAAAATTGTTCGTATGTTAAACAAACTACACATGATACAAACAAAAACCACACACAATAAAGGGAGAAATCACCCTTCAACTGTTTCAAATTAGCAGCCAAAGGATTTGGATAATTCTCTTCATCCATTATGCATTTTTCCAGTGATATTATCCAAGGAAGACACTCGAATAACAAAAGTAGAAAACATACACGATTCTCTCAGAGACAACTATAATTCTGCGCTGTCAAATATAGTGAGTACAAGCAAACTAAAATTCAGAGCACTAATTCAAAAGTTAATTCACAAGTTCAGTAGTATACCGTATCAATTAATCTATTTTCGAGGCCACTGACAGCATCAGACTGTAAATCAAGTTCAAGCAAAAATCTCCTACTACCAAGGTAACCCCAGGACTCTCCAGTGAAGACAGCAAAAACAAGCTGCATAATCAGGAATAATTATTAGCAAAAAAAAGAACAGGGAAAAACAAAGGTTACAGACAAGACTTAGCACCATGCTGTATGAAATCAATCTGAATGAAGCCAAGTTGAAAAGGAAATAGATTATAGACCATATGCATATGAGCTTGGGACGGTTATATCCCACACATCCACTCCCCACTATGTCTCATAAATGCTAAACATGTATGCAATAAAGGAAACAGAAACATATGAATATGGCATAAGGATAGAATAGAACCAATAACCAAATCCCCCCCCCCCCCCCCCCCAAAAAAAAGGAAAGAAGGAAAAAAAGAAAAGGACCGACAATAATAATACCAGGTTTGATCTCTGTAATTAAAGTATTTTGGTTTATTTCATTGATATATACAGCTATCAGTTTATTTTTATTGGCATATGCGCTTGGGACGATTATATCCCACACATCAAAACCACCCACTATGTATCATTAAACATCTATGTAAAAAAGGACATAAGAATATGAATATCCCCCTCCCCCGCCCCCAAATAAAAGGACAAAAGAAAAGGACCACCAATATTTTTTTTTTTAATAGGAGACAAAAACTTCTTTATTAATAAGAACTCTAAGTACAAGAGATTTATACAAAGAGAGCAATAAAGAGGGAAAACCTAAAGGATCAGGAGTGCACCCGGACATCTCAACTAAGTTGACACCCCCATAGTGTCAATCATCATATCTCGAGAAAGTAAACATCAAAGCAAAACAAAACCAACTGAGGAGCAATCTAATAACAATCAGCCTATTAAAGGGTCCAGAAAAAACTGTAAAAATGAACAGAAAAATCAGAAAAAACCCAAAAATACAGTACAATCTCAAAATAAAATTAAACAAGGTCAAGACTTCGAAGCTTCAAAACTTCGGTCAGTAAAAGCTGCAATGCAGAGAGAATGAGGACCAACAATAATAACTATTACCAGTGGGTTTGATCTCTATAATTTGAAAACCAAAAACATTTTGGTTGGTTTCATTACTATTACTAAGGTTTCACTGATATATTCAGCTAATTTCAACAAGAAAATCAATCAAATTAGATAGATGCCTATAAAAACCATTAGGCATATCATAGCCTTCAAAAAAAGAAGGGATCACCAAAAAAATAATAAAAATAAAAAAGATCTTTCACGCCTCCAAATCAAGTACTCCTTGTACAGAAAAGGCCATCATCCATCTACATTTTCTCCTTTTTTTCCCTTTCCTTTTTTTTTTTTTTTTTTTTGTGAAATGATAGACAATGAACTTCAATATAAAATACAAAAGAGAAATTTGCAACACAAATGAAAAAATAATGTACAAGAACACAGTGCCACACACAAAATGGCAAAAATGCCAACGCTTCTTCTATTTTTAGAAATATTTGTACTTATTGATTGAAATATTTAACGCTTTAAATTACACAAGATATATAAATTTAACACAAAAATAAATGTGATTAGAATGATTTCGACTGTGGGTGTAGTAATGGCAAAATCTTTGAATTGTTTTTGTTTAGGGTTTGGCCATTTAAAGCCATACAAATGGATTTTGGGCTTTTTCCTTGTGAACATAAAAAGGTATCTACAAAACCAAGCCGAGAGAAGGAACCCCATCAAGATACTCAAAATGTTTCTGACTTTCAAGCTCGATTGACCTATCCAAATGCTCCAATTCCTCACTGTTAGCGTCGAAAGAGGAGTTGAAAAAACGCTCACCCTTCTTGTTGGATTGAGTTAAGAGGGGCTTTGCTCGGAGAGCCCTTCACAAATTTTACCTTGGAGTTGGGCAAAGAGAACTCAAAGTACTAAAACTGGGTAGAGTGAGGATGATAAGAAATTGACTTAGAACAACGGGTTGGGGCTTGAATTTGGGTGCAACTAACTTCCAATAAATCTAGATTAGCCTCTAAAAAGAATAGGCACTATTTTCCTCAAGCAAATTGTGTACTTGATCTTCAAAATGGGCTTTTAAGAACGTCTTGCCATAATCTTCTTTGATTTTTTCTTCTAAATAAAGTACTTCGGAAAGGGCTTGACGTAATGTAGGAAGATCTTAGCATATTTCTTTTTTTCCAAAATTGCTCAGGAGCCTGACTTTGTTGAGAAATAAAGAGAGGGAAATGGAAACCGAAGATGAAGGGTTGAAAGGAGGAGCATCCGTTAAAATGGAAACCACGTTGTCTTTCTTTAGGAAAATATCAGCTGAATTAATTTCAGATTTTAACCTTTTGTTCAAAGGATTGTGCTAGGCCTCCAATATTATTTACATACAGCAGAAAGAATAAAGAGAAAAATAGAATCACACGTGGAAGTTTGGGAGAGAGAAAAGGGGAGGAGGACCACCACTTAGTGGGGCCCAGCAGTTATTTAGAATAAATAGAAAGAGAAGGAGAGGGGGAGGTCATGGAGGAGATTTTCTGAGAAGAGTAACCTGCTTCGTCCTTGCGCGGGAAGAAGGCAGAGGAGTCCAGATTTTTATTATCAACACTGTGCTTGGTTTGAGTCGTTCTTATTATCTTTCTTTTACGTAGATTGTAATTTCCTTTAAGCAAGTGTTTGATCTTGTGATCGAAATTATCTGTTATATTATTTTGAGCTTCTTAATGTGTTTGGCTGAAGAACTTTACATTGTAATCTTTTGAGGAAATTTCAATATTATAAGATACATCTGTAGTATCTTTACATATTGGTATCAGAGCTTCACATCTGGGAAGACAGACTATCATGGCCAAGAAAATGGAAGAAAGGATTGAAACAGTGGAACAAGAACTCCAACGATTATCGATAATGGAAGAGAACTTGTTGTTGATCTCGAAAAGTATTCAAGAAATTAATATACAAACCGATAAACAGCAACAACAGCAACAGATGATCATGAAGTACATCGAAGGTATAATACGTGATGATAATGCAGCAGGAAAGAGAACCGAAAGTGTTGTGAGCCAAACGAAAGGGATCGAAACGATCGCTTCGGGAACATCAGACGGGACGAAGGACGGAAGGAGTGATGAGGAAAAACCGGCAGATCGGAGTAAGTTTAAGAAGGTGGAAATGACAGCCTTCAATGGAACTGATCTCTGCTCCTGGCTATTTCAAGCATATCGCTATTTCAAAATTCATGAGTTGTCAGATTCAGAGAAGCTAACGGGTGGCAGTTATTAGTTTTGATGGACCCGCTCTGGACTGGTACCGATCAAATGATGAATTAAAATGGTTTAAAAGATGGGAAGATCTAAAACAGAGGAAGTTAGTCCAATTTCGGACAATTCAAGATGGAACCTTGGTAGGCCGATTTTTAAAGATCAAACAGGAATCGACGGTGGAGTAATATAGGAATCAATTCAATAAATACTTAGCACCGGTGGCCTTCCTTCAGACGGTAGTATTAGAGGAGACCTTTATAAATGGGCTAAGCCCATGGTTGAAATCGAAAGTGGAGACTTTGGAGCCCAGATGATGAAGATGGCCTTGAAGATTGAAAACAGAGAGATGGTCCGAAAGGAATGTGGGTTGAGTAGCGCTTTAAGCGGGAACCAACAATTCAAATACAATAGTGCGAAAATACCCTCTACCACAACAACCCTTCAAAAACAATCAGAAGAAGTTCGGCCAATGAGGACAATAACTCTCAAAGGAGTGACACAGACGAAAAACGAAAGGACGGCCCTGCGAAACGCCTTTCCAATGCCGAATTTCAATCAAGAAGGGAGAAGGGATTGTGCTTCTAGTGCGATTAGAAGTATCATGTGGGACATAGATGTAAGATGAAAGAGCAAAAGGAGTTACGAATGCTGATGGTAAGAGAAAATGGTGAAGAGTTAGAGATTATTGAGGAAGAGTTTTTTTCTGCCGAAACAGAGGACAAGACCGTGGAAATAGGCAACGTGGAAAATCTGAATATTGAGTTGGCCATTAATTCCTTTGTAGGACTAAATAATCTGAGAACCATGAAAGTAAAACGAAAGATAAAAGAGACTAAAGTAGTGGTGCTCATTGACTGTGGAGCCACTCATAATTTTATTGCAGAAAACTTGATGTCCACCCTTAGTTTACCAATGAAGAAAACCTCCCATTATGGAGTGATTCTTGGGTCGAGAGCGGCAGTTAAAGGCAAGGGAATTTGCAGCCATGTAGAGGTTATGGTGGGGAATGGAAAATCGTGGACAGCTTCTTACCATTGGAGTTAGGGGGAGTAGATGTAATATTGAGAATGCAATGGCTACACTCTTTAAGGGTGACTGAATTTGACTAGAGGAACTTAGTAATGACATTCCAACATCACGGGAAGAAAGTAGTGGTAAAGGGGGGTCCGAGTCTCACAAATACCAGGGTAAGTTTGAAGTCTATGATGAAAACATGGGGAGCAGATGACCAAGGATATCTGGTGGAATATCGAGTCATGGAAGGCAACCTGTTCGTGAAGGGGCTGTATGATGAAGAAGAATTAACTGTGGACAACATGATTCCTCCTTTGCCAAGTAAATTCAGTGATGTATTCGATTGGTCAGAAGAACTACCCCTAAAAAGGGATATTAAGCACCACATATACATCAAGAAAGGAGTAGATCCAGTGAATGTCAGACCCTACCGTTATGCTCATCACCAAAAGGAAGAAATGGAGAGGTTAATGGATGAGATGCTGAAGACAGGAATCATTAGACCAAGCACTAGTCCCTATTCCAGGTCGGTCCTATTAGTTAAAAAGAAGGATGGAAGGTGGAGATTTTGCGTGGACTGTGGAGCCTTGAACAATGTGACCATCCAGGATAAGTTTCCAATTCTGGTGGTTGATGAGCTATTCGACGAGCTAAATGCAGCCAACATGTTTTCCAAGATCGATCTAAAGGTTGGTTATCATCAGATCAGAATGCACCCAAGAGCGTGGAGAAGACAGCTTTTCGCACACATGAGGAGCATTATAAGTTCTTGGTCATGCCATTTGGACTAACCAATGCTCCATCTACATTTCAAGCCTTGATGAATCACATTTTAAGCCGTATATGAAACAATTTGTGCTGGTTTTTTTTTATGACATTTTGGTATACGGTAGGGGAGTGGAAGAACATGTACAGCACTTGGAAGTAGTCTTGGAGATTCTAAGGAAGAATGAACTGTATGCTAATATAGCCAAGTGCAGTTTTGCGGAGGGAAGGATAGGATACTTGGGGCACTTCATATTTAAGAAAGGCATTAAGGTTGACAATGAGGAAATAAGAGCAATTAAGGAATGGCTGACTCCCGTAAGTGTCTGAGGTTTTTTGGGACTCACTGGCTACTATAGGAAGTTTGTGCAGAACTATGGTAGCATGGCAGCCCCTTTGACACAACTCTTAGAAACAGGAGCTTATCATTGGAATGAAAAAGCAAGTGTGGCATTTGAGAAACTTAAAACAACAATGATGACCTTACCCGTGCTAGCTATGCCAGATTTTAACCTCCCATTTGAAATAGAAATCGATGCTTCAGGGTTCAGTGTGGGGCAGTGTTGGTACAAGCCAAGAGACCAAGAGCTTACTTCTGCAAGCCATTATGTCAGAGGGCTCGCCCAGTCTATGAAAGAGAGTTAATAGCCGTGGTCTTTGCGGTGCAAAGATGGAGATCATACTTGTTGGGGAAGAAGTTACGGTAAAGACTGATCAGAAGTCATTAATATTGTCTGGGTGCACCTACTGATCCTTTCTCTCTATCTCTCCCTCATTTCTTAGCTTCCCTATTATCCTCATTGTATAGCTCTCTTGTACATTGAGTTTATTAATAAAAAAGAAGCTTGTCTCCTTTTCAAAAAAATTAAGAGAGGTCGTAACTCATGCTTTGATCCTCTATCACAGGGGAAGAATTAAAGTTAACTCAGTCTAAAATGCAACTAAACAGATCAAAGAAGTAATAGAATATTTCCATTTGAGTTAGGAAGCTCTTAATATAAGGAAAGTGCAATTATATACAAAGAAAACAGCTTCAATAAGAACCTGTTTATGAAGATCGTCCAACCCATCCACATGGGAAAGTGCATCAACTGCAGCCAGCAACGCAATCAGGCCCTAAAATGTACCAAAAAAAGCTTTAACGGGTAGCAGAACAAACAAGGTAAGAGTTATGACTGATATACATGCTCAAAATAAATCATACAGAGATGGGGGAGTCAGCACCAATGCTTTTATCACGGAAGAAAGAGGCCGAATCCATGGAAGCTACCGTGAGAATGACAGGCTTAGACTGATCTGAGGAAGAAGTGTTGATTGGGGGAAGTGATGACCAAACACTGTAACGATACTGATCTCTTTTAATAAAATAAACAGTGCGAAATTATGTGGAGACAGAAAGATTCAAGTAAAACTAACCTGTATCCACCTAATGGAAGGCATGTTTCTTCTTTCAAACAAGACATTGAACTATGAGTTCCAGCCTTAGTTGTCTAGGGAAAGATGAAAAAAACAATCACACAGACCTTGCAAACTGTGAGTAAATAAATAACACATTTAAGATATAAAATCAATGAAACAAAATCATAATGTAACACCAAAACTAAGTACCTGCATCACCAGATCAAATTCAGCAACATTAGATATGTAATCTTTCTTACTCTTCACATTTTTTGAAGCAGCCTGCATCAAGTGGTAAGTTTACGCAACAAAATAAATTATTTTAGTCATAGTTATTCACATAATTGATATTAAGCATGAAAGCATTTAACTGGATCAAACTTATGGTCAATTACAAAAGAAGCATCAACCATAAATCAAAAATGATGTCCTTGTTTATACCACCATAAGTACTGTACCTTAAAAAAATATATAAACTAAAGGTATCCTCTTTTTGTTCATTATGAAAACAAAATTGTAAAACATCAATGAATTTCCACCCTGGTAAAAATGCACTTGTTCAAAAACATTTCTACTTTTTGCTTATCACACTGTGTTTCAGCTTTGTGATCAATAACCACACTTAAAAGAATAATAATAATAATAAACATTAAGAAGAAGAAAAGAAGAAAAGTCCCAAAAAAAGGACGCAACCTAAAAGAAGGGCATCTAATCAAGCAAAATAAAGCTACGGGAGCACATAAATCAACATAGAATCATGATCTGTAACAGTAGATTCTTTTTTTCTAATAAAAACAACTATTTTCGTCGAGAAAAAAAATGAAATAATACAAGGGCCACAAAAACCAAGTCCACAATACCCCTCTAAAGAAAGGGTTTCTAGCTAAGATACTACCTAGAGGATAATCACAAAACGTCTTTGAAACAGGTTCCCATAGAGAAACATGGAACCTCAGCAAGGATCAAACATCACCATGGTCCCTCTCCACACCTTTACACTCTATTGTTTCTTTGCCTCTAGATATCCTCAATAAAGATCAAGCTTTCTCCTTGAAAGGCATATGGAGAAGAAACTCCTCAATCGTCACCCAAGCACTCGGATCAACTCTTGAAAGAAACAATTGCACACCACTCACGTAAACTGACAACTCTAGAGAAGGTGATCCAGGTCTTCCAGCAAAAAATAGAACAGAAATGCCCCATAACTGTACACTTCTTCCTCAAAAGCTTATCCAGAGAGTTCACACACCCAAGTAAAGAACTTAACTTTTTTAGGGACCTTAACCCTCCAAAGCACATCAAAGACCGGCTCAATAGCAGGAGAAGGATCCAACAACAACCATAAAAAAGATCTACAAGAAATACCCTCGAGAGGATTAGGATTCCAAACACGACTACCCCTTCTTCCCAACCTAAAACTGAACTCTTACTCATCAAGTAAGATACATAGAGGCAACCTCCATTGTTTTTCTATTGAACAAAAAACGACAAAACCCAAATGAAAAGGACACCAAGCTCCCTAACCAAACCAAGAAATCAGAAACAAGATGATTTTATAGGAAAAAAGATGATGCAAAGCCCTCTGTGTAACATTTTATAAGAATTATAAAAGCACAATATGACCTTATTTTAATGACAAATAGGGCATGTGCACCATTAAAGAACATCTAAGAGGTACCATTTAGACAAGTCAAAATAAAAATTCAATTCCAGAGAGAAGCATATAGCAACTGAGCCAAACTGTTGTATAGTAATTGAAACAACTTAGAGTTTAAAGTTTTAAGCGTTTAAGAATCAGAATTACTTCTTGTATAGACGAAATGCTGCTCTCAGATATTAAGAAAACGGGAAAGTTATACTGATTCCACATAATTCCAGATCCCTGCAAGTGCAAATTGTTAGATGTCCAGATTGTCGAGCCAAATAGAAATGAAAGCCAGTGGCATAAAAAAAAATTAAAAAGATAAAATGTTGTAAAGAATTGAGTCTTCACGGTGAAAAATGAAAGAATGTATAAGGGCATAAAAAAAGCAGAATAAAAAGTCCCAAGTTACACCACTAACTACACAAACGAGCCTTCACCCAAAAGAATGAAACACCACTCTCAGAACTTCCTCTCTCTCAGAGTGTAGGGTTTGTAGTAGTAGGAGGCAAAACCAGGTAAAAGAAAATCGTGGCTGCTCCCCGATTGAGTCGGTTCAATGTTTTGGCTAGGAAAAGACGACATTGGTAGTCACCTACTACAAGCACGGTAGAGGTTTGATTAAGATCAATGGCCTCCCAATTGAACTTGTAGACCCGAAGATCCTCCATTCAAGGCTTATGAGCCTATCCTCCTCCTTGGATGACACAGGTTCTCTGGTGTCGATATGCGTATCAGAGTAAAGGGTGGTCACACCTTGCAGATTTACGCCATCCGCCAGAGTATCGCCAAGGCCTTGGTCGCGTTCTACCAGAAGTACGTGGACGAGCAGACCAAGAAGAAAATCGAAGACATTCTTGTCAGGTTCGACAGGACTTTACTCGTCGTCGATCCCTGACATTGCGAGCCCAAGAAGTTTGGTTGTCGTGGAGCTCGTGCCAGGTTCCATAAATCTTACCGTTCAATCGTTTATCCATTTTGGAAAAGACTTTGTGATTCTGGATTTTTGCTGTGTTTCTTCTTTTATGCGTTTGAATTTATAAGGTTGTTTTTCGTGTTTAACTATTCTATATATTTTCTCATAAAATTAAATTTTTTGTTCTAATGGTTTAGACTCTTTTGCCATCCAAAAGAATGAACTGTACCGGTAATTAAAAGAACCGATCAAGGGCCAAGACACCCATAAAATGCACTAAACCTAGAAATTTCCATGTGCATTTGCCCTGTGAGTTTAAAGAGTTACTCAACAAAACCCAACCAATTTTTGAGAGATTTTCCTTAACGTCTAATTTCAAGAGGAACCCTTTATTTGCTTTCATTGAGAAAAAAAATGAAAGAATACAAGGGCAACAGAAACCAAGTCCACAAAATCCCTCTAAAGAAAGGGTTTCCAATTAGGCAAGATACTACCTAGAGGATATTTACAAAAGGTCTTCAACACCGAAACATAAAGAGAAACATGAAACCTCACCAAGGACCAAACACCACAACCCCTCTCCACACTTCTAAGCACTTTGTTATCCCCCCCCCCCCAAGCAAATTCCAAAAGGAACCCTTTCCTCACTTTACATCTACAATGGTCAACAGCCTCGTTAGATGAAATTTACAAGCTAATAAAGGCTAATTACTCTTTCAAATGGTGTAGGAGCTCTCTTGAAAGAGGAGGAGATCTCTGATTTTCAACTTCTCCTAGGCTCGTCGGACAGGATAAGACTATGCAATTTAGAGGATAAAGAAGCTGGCCACTGAAATCTCATAGGGTTTTTACAGTAAAGTCACAATCAAAACACTTAGCTTTTGCCTCTCAGATGGATCTACAGCTGGAAAAATGCCTTTGGAAATCTAAAAGTCCAAGGAGGGTGAATATAACCCTATGGATTATGATGTTCAGGAGTTTAAATTGTGCTTCAGTTATGCAAAAGAAACTACCCACTCAATATATTTTTGCCACATATATGCCCATTCTGTTGCAGATTTCATGAAGATGTATGGCACGTACTGTTTGAATGTGTTTATGCTGCCAAGTCCTGGAGTAAACTCTCTCACACCTTTAATCTCAGTTGAGATCTTGATAAAGATTGCAAGAACAATGTTAGACAGTTACTTGTTGGCCTGGTTATGGAAAAAAAGTGCTTCCTTGCTTTGGTGCAATGTTGTCAAGGCAATTTTGTGGAACTGTGGTTTGAGAAAAATCAATGGGTCTCACAGTAAAGTTTCCTCATGGTTTGATAGATACGAGTTCACATGGCTGAATGCCTCTTCATGGTGCTCTCTAAGTAAACAATTTAAAGACTTCTCAATGCAAGATATATTGCTAAATTGGCAGGCTAAATCTTTCAGCCTAAATTAATGATTCAGTTTGGGCCACTGATGCTTCTTCCATTTGCAGCTTCTTCTTTGTTTAACTGTATCTTTATTCCTAGTCTTGTTAGAATTTGTTCCTGTGTTACTTTTGAAGATGTATTGATTGTGGTTAGCCCTCACTTGGACTTTAATTGTTGTTTGGTCCTAGGAAGCACAGATATCGACACGAGACACAATGACACGCCATTTTTCAAAAGAGTAGGACACGACACCTCGGGGACACGTCATTGTTTTAGTAAAAAAAAATTAAATATGTCATTCATATAAGCATATTACATAACAAGGATTCCAATTAAAAACATCAAAATAACAAGTTTAGAGCCATAAAACATAACAAGTTCCAGTAGCATAATTAAAAACATCAACACAACCGACGAGAGAGATGGGCAGTGATGGTGACCAGCGAAAGGGTTAGAGCAAAGACGGTTGGTGGTCTGGTGCGCAAAGACGGGAGCGTGAACGTGAAGAAACTTAGAAACCTAATAATTTAAATTATTAAAACAAAACCAATAACTAATGCCATTGGGCCGGATGGGATAATGGGTCATTTCAATGGGTTTGGGCCGGATGGGATAATGGGTCATTTCAATGGGTTTTTGTCGAAGACATGTCGGTGTTGGAAAACATGTCTAACACCGATACTTCGCCAGCTTCGGAGTGTCAGTGCTTCTTAGGTTTGGTCCTTTGTTATGTTTGGATATAATGAGGGTGCTAAAAGGGTGTCAACCTAGTTGAGATGTCTAGGTACATCTCTTGATCCTTGTTTTGGTTTTGTCTTATTTGCTCTTTGTACAATCCTCTAGTACTATGAGCTTTTGTCTCATTGTTTATCAATAAATGGGCTGTCTCCTTTTCAAAAAAAATCTTTAAAATGGTGCAGGAGATCAAGTTTAAGCATATTAGCAAGTACCTTGGCCAATATTCACAGGTTTGAGCAAGTATTCCAATCTTTCAAAATAACCCAAGTGTACAACATTCTATACCAAGTAGTTTGTTTTCTCTTTGTATATCTAGAGCCAAAGAGCCAGTGCACCTGTTGCTTTTTATTGAAATAACGAAATGAGATGACTACTGCTCAAAGACTTTCGACCAATGAGCATAAGAACTAATCAGAAAACAATGACATTCCAGAATAAAGATAAACCTTGAATAAAGAATCTTGCAAAAGACTTGGAGGGAGAGCACCAAAAATAAGCCTTAATACATGAAAGCTCAAACCAATTAAATCAAGCTACAGACTTTGACTTAAAAAAAAACTGCATTATGACTTTTGGGTTTCTAACAGAAAATTAAAGCAATGAAGCTAAGGGGAGCATCTGGAATATTGTATATGTATGTAAGAATCAGTAAGGTTAAGGCTCCGGCAGGTTTTATTTCTTGCGTGGAAAAGCTTATTTGTGACTTTCTTTGGGGTGGTGGATCTGATAAACTGGCCTCCCATCTTGTCAGCTGGAAGTGGATCTCTCTCCCAACGATTTGCGGGGGAGGGTTTGGGAATCGGCTCTCAATCAGAAGAATTCTGCTATCTTGATGAAGTGGGTTTGGCGGTTCTGTCATGAAGAAAACGTCTTGTGGAGGAAAGTGATTAGGGCTATTTATGGCATGGAGGAGTATGGGTGTAAAGCCTAAAGACAGAGGCAGCTTCAGATTGTGCAATGGTATTCTAAAACAAAGCATTTTTTTACCTTTGTTGATTTTGTGATGGGTAAAGGGAGACACATAAAGTTTTGGGAGGATAGTTGATGTGCAGCCCAGCCTCTTGCTTCCTTGTACACATCTACATCATTTCCTCAAAAAAAGAATTCTGTAGTGGCAGATTGTTTGGGTTGATTCTAATCAAGCTTGGGGTCCAGGGTTGAAAAGGAGATAGTTTGATAAAGAAATTGGTATTTATATTGCTCTTGTTTGGCTGCTGACTAGTTGGGTGGTGAATAGAGCAAGAGACAGCTTACGGTGGAAGTGAGAAGCTTCAGGCCAGTTTTCTATCAAGTCTACTTTCCTAAAGTTGACCAAGGGAGTTACTAAAGTTAATCTTCCTTTGGTCAATCTTAGTTGGAATTCAAAAATTCCTAGAAAAACAAAGTTTTTCTCTTTAGTCCCTCACCTATAGAAGTCTCAACACTCAGGAAAAACTCCCAAGGAAGTTTCCTAATCGAAGTCTTTCCCTTTCCATGTGCCCGCTTTGCGGGAAGGAGGCTGAGACTTTAGATCACCTTTTCTTTACATTGCAAGTTCCCATCCAAAGGGTGGAATACAATTTTTTTAAAACAAGTAACAAGCTTCTTCATTAAGATAATGATATAAGGTTTATTGTGCGGTATTGGCTGTGTAGCCCCACTTTTTTTACATTGCAAGTTCGCGTCCAAAGGGTGGAATACAATTTTTTTATAACAAGGAACAAGCTTCTTCATTAAGATAATGATATGAGGTTTATTATGTGGTATTGGCTGTGTGTAGCCCCACTTGGACTCTATTTATTTAAGTTTTATACTTTAATTACCTAGATGTGATAAGGATGCTATAAGTTATAGTTTATGGACATGATGAGGGCGCTAGACACAGGCATACTTGTCAAGGGTGTTGTTTGCCTAGGGCCGTATGCCCCAAATACCCCAAACCATCTTGTCTTTATGTCTTGTACTTAGTTTAGTCTATTGCTTTCCTTTTTATGTCGCCGAGCTAGGGTGTGACGTTTCAATATTTTCATATGCAAGTCGGTCAACAAGAAGCACGCCGGTTAGAATTGAAAGTCAAAAAAGACTCCAGGAAGATGAAAGTTGTTAATTCCAAAGCATTGCCAATCGTGGGAATAGCAAAGAAGGCATCTCTCAAATTAGGCGAATGGAGAGGGGATGTTGATTCAGTCGTCGTTCACATGGATGACTTCGACGTGGTACTCGGTATGGAATTCCTCCTAAAACATAAAGTCATTCTCATGTCACTAGCTCAATGTATGGTGGTAACAAGTGATACTCCCTCAATTGTTCAATCGAAGATCAAGCAACCTAGTGGGGTGAGAATGGTTTCAGCTCTACAACTAAAAAATGGGCTCAGTAGAAAAGAGTTTACCTTTATGGCCATCCCATTGGTGGATGAGCAAGTTGAAACTGGGACGGTTCCAGTAGAGATCCAGAGAGTTATGGACAAATAAGTTGATGTAATGCTCCCAGAACTGCCAAAGGCACTACCCCCTCGACGAGGGATTGATCGAAGACTTGCCTCATTTGTCAACAAGATAAATCAAGAAAGCGAAAGTCACTAGGCTTCTCAAACCCTTGCCTATTTCGATGAGACTGTGGAGGAAAGTGTCTCCATAGATTTCATTACACATCTCCCAAAAGTGGGTGACTTTGAGGCCATCTTGGTTATCATCAATTGGTTCTCGAAATATGTCACCTTCATCCCCACTACCAAGTTATGTCCTATCGAGCTGACAGTAAACCTGTTCTATAAGCATGTCGTGAAGTTATGGAGAGTTCCGTCAAGCATCATGACTGACAAGAATGGAAGATTCAATAGTACCTTCTGAACTGAGTTATTTGCCTTCTTGGGGACCAGCCTGAATATATCCTCAAGCTACCATCCTCAAACTGATGGCCAGACTGAACAATTCAATTGTATGCTTGCGGAATATCTACGCCATTTTGTTAATGTGAGACAAAAGAATTGGGTACAGCTATTAGATGTGGCACAGTTCTGTTTTAACGCGCAAACCAATTCATCGACGAGGAAAAGTCCCTTCGAAATCGTGAGTGGAAGACAACCCTTCCTACTTCATATTGCTGATCATCCTTACGCATGGAAAAACCCACAAGCTCATAGCTTCACGAAGGAGTGGAAGCAAACTACAGACATTGCTTGAGTCTACTTAGAGAAAGTTTCGAAGCGTATGAAAAAATGGGCTGATAAGAAGCGGAGTCCTCTACAGTTTCGAACCAGAGACCAAGTCCACATAAAGCTAAATGCAAAGAAAATTCGATTAAGAGGGTATAAAGACCAGCACCTCGTCAAAAAATACGAGGGGCCTGTGGAAGTTCTGAAGAGAATTGGAAATACATCATATAGGGTGGCATTGCCGGCATGGATGAAAATCCATCCAGTAATATTCATGTGAGCAACTTGAAACCCTTCCATCAAGACCTCAACGACAAACAGCCCAACAATGGTGTACGGCCATCCATTGACCTAAAGCAAAAGGAAGATAAACAAGTAGAAGAAATCCTTGCTGACAGAGTAAGGAATGGTAGAAAACTCATGAGGAGAATACATGAATTCCTAGTGAAAGGAAAGAATCTTCCCGTGGAAGAAACAAGTTGGGAACATGTCGAAGACCTTGAAGCGTGGGAGCAGAAGATTGAAGAATTTCAATTTCGCCCGTCAACAGGGACGCAACTTTTGAAATGGGGGAGAATGTCACAGGCATACTTGTCAAGGGTGTTGTTTGCCTATGGCCATATGCCCAAATACCCCCGAACCATCTTGTCTTTATGTCTTGTACTTAGTTTAGTCTATTGCTTTCCTTTTTATGTCGCCAAGCTAAGGGTGACGTTTCGGCATTTTCATATACAAGTCTGTCAAAGCTAAAAATGTCCAAATGTACTATAAGGGAGACATAGTAGTTGAATCCCCAACCAAGCCTTGTTGCACTCTTTGCAACTGACAGTCTCCAATGCTTTCTTTAACGATGTTTTCAATGAATTTCTCTCTCTCATGTTTTATAAAACATTTTCTCAAGAATGTGAAGGGAGGCTACATCGTACCGCAAGTTTGTCCGCGATTTTTGGATTTTGATCGGTTGACTTGTTGACTGAGTAGAAGAAGTGCCGCACAATTGCATGTCCTATGTTTGAAAGGTTGCGATTGTGACACTAGGAGGTAGTCAACCTAGTTGTGATGTCCTAGTGCACCTACTATCCTTAGGTTTATTGCTCTTTGTATATCCTTTATGTACATCGAGCTTTGTCTCTTTATTATTATTTATCTATTTAATAAAGAGATCAATTTCCTTTTCAAAAATAAAAAGATAATGATATAAGACTAATGCTCAAAGTACAACAGAAGTCTCAATACCCAAGAAAAGCTCCAAAGGAAGTTTCCTAATTGGAGTCTTTCCATGTCCATGTGCCCGCTATGCCAGAAGGAGGCTGAGACTTTAGATCACCTTATTTTACAATGCGAGTTTGCATCCAAGGGGTGGAATACAATTTATTTTTAACAAGAAACAAGCCTCTTCATTAAGATAATGATATGAGACTAATGCTCAAAGTACAATGGAAACAACAAGCATAAAGCTACGAATCAGGAGGTACCCAGACATCTCAACTAGGTTAACACCCTTTAGCACCATCATCACTTCCCAAAAGAAACTTACAACAACTTAATCAAGACTTAAAAGTTACAACCATAGCCAAGAATACTAAAAAATAACAAAACAAGACTATGAAGTGTAGTAGAGGAAGAGAGGCATCTTATCTACTGCTGCTGTCAACAATTTAATTCATGGAGATGAGAGCACTCTAGTTTAAACTAATATCTTGACTTGAATAATCAGCAAAAGGCTTGGAGAGAGAGGTTCAAAAGAATGCATTCAATCGAGTTGCTTCAAATCTAGTAAACCAAGAAGTTTCCTTATCATGGAAGACCGTCTGATTTCTTTTATTTTCTTTTTTTTAAGAGGAGACAAATTTCTTTATTAATGATAAAATCTCAAAGTACAAGAGTCATATACATGGAGAGAAATAAAGAAGTCTAAAGAACGAAAAGCTAGGAAGACCCTTTGATTTCTTTCAAACCACAAATTACTCAACATAGCTTTCACCCCATTACTCCACAGGATTTGTTGATTCTTTTCCAGCTTTGGCCCTGCCAAAATCTGAAAACATTGCTTGCGGCTGTTTTTCCAAAAACTCACCTGAGACCTTTGGGTTGGATGGATATCTCCCATTGCGAGTCAATGAATGGATGATGGAGGGTTTGTACGAGGGCAGCTTTTGTGAAACAGGAAAATTTTTGTGGAGTTGTGTAACCCCTACTTTCTTGTGGCATCTCTGGAATGAAAGAAATAGTAGGGTGTTCGATGATATGTTTAGTATTTTTTATTCTTTTTGGGCTCTTGTGCAGCACACAACCTCTTGGTGGTGTACAAACTACACAAAGTAATTTTGTATTAACCCTTCTCATGATTATTAACAACTGAAAGGGCTTATTGCTTAGTTTTTTGTTTTGGAAGGGGGTTTCTCAACCCCTCACCCTTTAGCTGTTATCTGGAATATTGCTCTCAGTTAGACAAACTTCACTTCCCCTATAGTTTCGCTCCATCTCCACCAACTCACGTCAATCTATGGTTGCAGCACGAATGAAAGTTTTATTCATCATGAGGAAGAGGTAAGGTGAAGAGTTGGGATGGTTGGGGAGAGAAAGGGCCGGAGAGGAAAGATTGTGGAGAGAAAGAAGAGAACCATTTTAGGAAGTTTGTGTACACTATCAATATCAGTTTTAATTTGATTGTTATAGACAAAGAAACGCCAGCTTTATCCACTAGTGAATAAAACTTATCATTCTCCAAGTCTGATCTAGTTTTGTGGAAGAAAGAGGATCTTTCCAAAAAGCTAAAAAGTCTTGCACATTTAGTAGCAAAAGTAACTGATTTTCAGTAGTGGCTCTAAATTTCACCCATATCTACCTTAACAATTGCTTGGGCGAACAAACTCTTACCAAATGCTATCGTGTTTAATATCATCAAACTATGAATCATTGTTTGATATCATACCAGCCATATGTTCATGACTTCGATTCATAGTTCGATGCTAAGTTTTACAAATGAGAACAATATAAGAGTTTTGCAGTTTAGCTTCTAAAAGTTGACCATTCCTAAAAAAATCTGAGAATTTTGTATGATTATTCAAACATACACTTGGGTTCCATTCATAGTCACTTTTTTCATACGGAGCAAATTTAGCTTGTGGAAACTTTTGGGCCGGAGAAAATCCTGCAAGGAAAAATAAATGACCATGTCAGTAGTTGATGTGCATGCATGAATTACCAGTTACCACACAATTAACAGAGAGAGAGAGAAGAGGAAAGAAAACAAAATGAAGGGAAAAGAATTTGAATAAGTAAATGAACTTTACCTTCAGTTCTATTTTGTATTCCAGTTCCTGGTTCGATTAAAACACCACCAACATTATTTGCAAAATGAGAATCGTCCTGTAGTCTGAAATAGATATATGAATTCTATCTGAGTAGATAGTTTTCGTCCAATTATAATAAGCAAAGAAGAAAGTGGAGGGAGAGCATTTATTCACTTAGTTGGAGCCTTTTGGTGGACTTGCTTTTTTGTATGCCCTTGTATTTTAAAAAAAAAATTCAATGAAAGTTGCTGCTTTTATATATTTTTTAAATTTTATATATATATAATCATCCCATTGGAGAAACGGTTCACAAAATATGCAAGGAAAAGCAAAATTGAGGATCTTTTATGTGAATGTCATCACAAGTAGTGATATATTTTAGTACAAGAAATCCAAAGGAGAATTTGATTTTCATAGATATTTTTTGGAAAGGAAACGTGATATTATTCAACTCCGAACCCTTTCTTCCAATTCCAAAAGAATATTCCTGGTTTTATTTCCTCTTTTTGCACTTTGAGTTTTGCAGTTTTGGAAGATAAAGTTCATATCTTCTTCTTCCGTAAGTGCTTTTTCTCAAATTTGCTTGTTTTCTTCCTTCTCTATTTTCTTAAGATATGTTTCTGGTGAAGATGTTTCTGACAATATATTTCAAATTCTTTGTTTTCTACTTGTTCTAATCGCATCTAAGCTTATTTAGATCAATTTTTTAAAAGCCATTCTTTTAGACATTTGGCTGGAACGAAATCAATGAATCTTTGAGGACAAATTTTATTAACAGTCAGATCCTTTTGAGTTTGTCAAGATAAAAGCTTCTTGATCCTCCCTCTCAAACACTTTTGAGGGTTACTCTTCCCAATATATTTGTTATAATTGAGGTGTTTTCTTGTAGTTCTACCCTTTATTTGCTTTATTTTTTAATTTTCTCAGTCTACTCCTTTTAGCCTGTTTTTCATTCTTGTACTCTATTCTTCATTAATAAAGAAAACTTGTTTCTTCTTTTTATTAATATTTATTTTTAAAAAATGGTTATCTTCCCTTATCTTTAATTTTCCATTTGGAGGTTTGGAAAGTGTTTTAGACCCGAGGCTCGGAAAATAATCCTTATAAGGGAACAAGAATATGTATGAACAAGGGAGTACATATAAAAAATGTAAGACCCACCTAGTAAAGAAACTAGAGATTGCATCCATTGAAACTAAAACTGCAGATGGTTGCAATATCTCATCAGCATCCTTGAAGTTAATCATCGGAACTACAACCTTTTCTCGTCCAGGATCTGAGGTACAAAGTAAAAAGACATGGATGATGCCACCATATTCCACTGAGGATTATGTTGGCACTCGAAAAATAATTGATTTTTTACATCTAGTGTAAAGAACCTACTTGAACAGCCAATTTCTCCAGAAAGATTAAGTAACCGAATGCACGGATAAGCATCAACTGCTAGGTACATCGAATTTTGGAGATCGGGAACCGACTCCATTGAGTGTTCATCTATTGAATGCATTATCAAAAATCATAACATGTCAGGATAGATGCTGAATGCTTTGTAGCCAAAATAAAAATGCCCGTTCAAAAAGCAGAACAATTATAATAGAACAAAAGATAATTTTGCGTAAACCCATAATTATCCACGATCCATGTGCTCTATGTTCTTTCAATTTAACCCCAACTCTGCCTAATAACATAACCACGGGAAGGAGGTAAAAATAATTAACTAGTATTCATGTGCTCAGTCCAACTAAGTTTCACACACCTAACTGATCCCAAAGGACTACTAGTAGTGAACATTAGAGCAAAAGGCTAGTGGGATCGGTTCTTTCAAAAAAGAAACCACTTCTAATCTCTCATTTAGGTCTATCACAGCCAAAGCCTTCTCAAACTTGCACATGTATGAGATGTTTAGTAAATAGATTATGTAATTGGATTAAAAAATAAAATAAAAAGTAATTGCATGTAATGACATTACATAAATTTTCTTTTCTTTTCTTTTCTTTCCTTTTCTTTTCTTTTTTTCTTTTTGAGAGATATTACTGAAATTTTAGCCAAACGATGTAGCAACAGTAATCAACCATACAATGGGAACAGCAACATCTAAAAATGTTCTTCCAACCTTATGCCACATGAGAGGCTTCAGAAGGGTATGAACCATAGAATAAGCTTGATGGGAATGGAATAGTAACTCCACTGGTTAAAAACATATTATGTATATGGAATGAGAACTTGAAGGGAAGTAGAGACCCCGGCGTTCAAGCAAACAAAACACGTACAACAAAACATTCGGTGGTGAAATGTATATATAAAGTATCAAAACGGCAACTAATTGCTGCAAACAATGTACTCTTTAGCTGCCAATAAACTATACAGAGTACGAAATTTGAAGTAATTTATACACAAGACGTCAACACTGAATGGCATTCATATCCAACGAGCAATAAGAAGACATTGAAACAAAAATTCAATAGCTATTTCTTTTTAACATACCTGATGAAGAGAGACAAAGAGAAGTAAGAAACAGAAGGAGGTAGAGAAACTGGGAAGACATGGACGATGATTTGGGTGTTCTTTCTATCAAATCGGAGTCCGTCGGATCGTTCTTGGGGACCTCAGCTCCTCGTTAGTGAAGGTGAAATGGACTAGAGAACCCAGATCGGGTTGGGAAATTAAACTGAAAATTGACCTTCGGACAAGGGGAAAAATTGGGGAACTTGGCGGGGCTTTTTTTTCTTTCTTTCATCGTTCTTTTCAGGGTTGCTTTTGATGGGTAGTTTTTAGATTAATTTTCTTAAATATAAAAACAAATTATTTAGACTAACAAAATGAAGAATGTCACGAAACTCTATCATTTTCTAAATAGTTTAGAGTTGCCTCTCATTTGGATTGTCTTTCTTTTTCCAATTTTATTTTTCTACCATTTTTCTTTTATTAATTGTTATTTGGTTCAAAATTATCTACCAAATATAAAAAATAGTAAAAAAAAATCAGTGGATATAATCTAAACGATTATACAAAAAATCTTTAAACAATCAAATTTTTTCAAATACAAACAATGGTGTACCAAAAAAAATTTTAAAAAAATTGTTGAGATTTCAGTAACCAAAGTTAAACGATCGAATCTAAACAATCTTATACTTTGTAAATGATAGTTTCTAAATATAAAAAATCGTGTAACTTTCAAAAAATCGTTGAGATTTGGTAGCCAAGTTGAAACTATCACATATACATGATCGTTTTCCAAATATAAACGAGGGTACCTCTAAAAAATCATTGAGGTTTGGCTCGTTTTCCAAATATAAATGATCAAGTACCAAAAAATTTTGAAAAATAAAAATAAAAAAATCATTTGGATTTGGCTCCAAATCTAGAAGATTGTATAGGAAAAAAATAGTCGAATATAAACGATTATTTTTCAAATATATTAAATGTCAATTAATCGTAGGCATTTTGGTATTTTTCATTGTGTACATGTGGGCTTTTTCGTTTTTAAATTATTATATATCGTGTAAATATTTTGTCACTTTGTTTTAGGTTTTAAAATAAAACAGAGGTGTCTTTTAAAAAGATATATTTTAAAAAGTAGAGCTAAAATATTTATTGAAGAGAACAATTTCAAAAACGAAAAAATCCATAGGCTCACAATGGGAAATACCAAAAATGCCCCATGATTAATTGGCATCCAGCCCATAATATATTTGAAAAACGATTGTTGTTTTTTCAAGATTCTTTGGTACATATCGTTTATATTTGGCTATTTTTGAAATCATTTAAATTTTGGTAGGCTTTTAGTATTTTTTTTGTATACAATCGTTTACATTGTTGGAATTTTTTTGTCCTCAAAACTCGTAGTTTGATTCTATTCGATAAAGTCGTTATTGAGAATTGAATATTATAATCTTAAATCCAATAAACTAAGTCCTTAGACTATTTTTTAGTAAACTTGAACTTTATGTGAAGACATAAACGTTGACCAAGTTTGACTATATAACCTAAATAGTCTATAGTATATGAATAATGGTTGGATGCCTTATTTAGAGAAATTATGGATGCGGCCTGTTTTGTTGTAAATACAAACGAAGTGATCCTGAATCATTAGTCACTTTTACGTTATAACACTATTTACTATTTAAAACTAACTATCTCGATTATAGATGACCTAGGTAACTTATTCTTAATCATGAGCTAACTATGAACTCATGTTCACACGAGATTATCATTAGATCTACATAGGTGAGGGCAGCTCATCAATGTTGGCCCAATAAGCCTCTCGTTTTAAGGGTAAGATCGGGTGAATAGCTAGGGACATAGTATACAAGACGAAATTCACTCATACCCGTTTTAGGATTAGTAGATATGTTGTTCTCTTAAGTACTGAATTAAAGTCTTTAACGAGGGGTCTCACCTTCTCATTGGCCTGAGGGGGATTAAGTTTATAGGTTGGACCTTAAACCAATTGCTCAATAGAGGATCAGTGGGACTTAAGGAACAAGATGTAGTATTGGGAGTAAAACGATATTTTGACCCAATCAAGGTTATGAACAACCTATGAAGGATTAATTTGTTGATTATGGTTTTATCAAATGGACACAAATATATCTATAGTGAGGGGAGTGCAACTACGAAACTTTAATGGAATGACCCGTTAGTTAATAAATGTTGCTTAATTTGGTCTAAAAGAGTTTAGCCAGTTAATCTTGAATCGTTGGAGCCCATGATCTATAGATCCAGTAGGTTTCCTCCTAAACTCTTCATCAACTCTTCCTTAACCCTTCTCAACTTCCCCTAATTCCATTTTTTACAATCAATAATATACTATTATTGTGATTACACGATTGTATTTTTAAAATTTTTATTTCTTAGTACAATTACATTATTAAAATTTTAAAAATTAAACTCTTCAAGGGTACAATTACATTATTAAAATATTTATTTCTTCCTTTACTCTTGAATTAAGTAATTTATTGTAATTACACAATTAAATTTTTAATTTAATTACCTTCAATAAATTTTATGTTAGAATTCATATCAATATATTTATGATATTAAAATTTTGATATTAATCTCAATCTCATTGTATTTTGTTAATCAACTTAAATATCTAAGGAGTGTCAATTCAGTAAAAATAAGGTAAACTTTTACCAACTATAAATTGATTACAACAATTAGTAAACTATAAGGATTATTTGATTAAATTAAAATTTAATGGGTCTGTAATTTCAACAAATCTATTATTTAGGGGTGGTTTGTCTATATTTTTCCACTTTCATAATATTATTTTGGTTATTAAATTAAGCTTGGTTAAATTAATAACAAATCCTTTGTTACAGTGACTTTGTTATAGTGATGGTAGGTTCATTTATTTTTTACCCAATAATTGTTGGAGAATGACTAAAATAAATATTTTTGAACTATATAAATCTCTGTTGAAAATTAACGTCGTATTTAAAGAAATTAAAACAAATTGTTTTATGAAAACCAAGAAGATTTGGTAAATTAAATATACGAAATTTGTGTATTGGATTTAGAATATGAATTTATATATACGATTACTTAAAAAATGTTGAAAATAAACATCATATTTAAATAAATTAAGGCAAATTGTTTTACGTAAACTAGGACGATTTGGTAAATTAAATAAATGAAATTTGTGTATTAGATTTATAATATGAATTTAAAATAATAATAATAATAATAAATTTCATAACACTACCTGACTTGCCGTTTGAATGAAATTTTGTTGCTTGTATTGTAGTTAAAATATCAATTTAAAATAATAATAATTTATTCGTATGTAACGATTACGTTAAAAAAATATTGAAAATGGATGTTGTATTTAAAGAAATTACTATAAATTGTTTTACGAAAAATATGACAATTTTATAAACTAAATATACAAAATTTGTGCATACAATTTAAAATTGGAAAATTTTCAAAAATAATAAATTTTACAAAATATGTACAATTTATAACAAATTCTATCACTGATAGTCATTATATGCTATATTGATAAAATCCAAAATTTATTTTCATAGCACTGTTATAATCGTATGTACATAACCCTTACTCCAAACACATCTCACAACCACCTTCTGACACAGTTTATCGTAACACTTCATTATTATCATAATGCCTTTCCCCTGTAACCAAATTTCTTACCAAACGGTAGATTGATTCCACAAACTAATACCATTAGAAACGAACCATCAAACTTACACAACCATAGAAATTATAACCATCATTTAGGGTGTGTTTAGGAGAAGGATTGAGTTATGGAGAGTTAGTGTTATGATTGTATGTATTCAGATAAAGAGTTATGTATGAAACGTTATGAGGTGATTATGATAAAATGTGTTTGTGGAAGAGTTATGTATGAAAGGTTATGAGGTGGTTATGATAAGATGTGTTTGAGAGAAGTGTTATGTGGGCAATGTTGTTAAATTTATTTTTTTATATATTTTTTAAAATTCGTATTCTAAATCCAACACAAATTTTGTATATTTAATTTACCAAGTTGTCCTAATTTCGTAAAACAATTTTTAGTAATTTCTTTACTAAAAAATGTGATGTCTATTTTCAAAAAAATTTTACGTAATCGTTACGTGCGAATAATTTATTGATCTTTTAAAAGAATATTGTATTGTAAATCCAATACACATATTTCATATAATTAATTTATCGGAATGTCATATTTTTGTAAAACAATTTTAAGTCATTTTTTTAAATACAACGTCAATTTTTAAATTTTTGACGTAATTGTTACGTGCAAATAAATTATTAATTTTTTATAAAAAATTCATATTCTAACTCCAATACACAAAATTTGTATATTTCATTTACTAAATCGTCCTAGTTTTCTTAAAACAATTTGCCTTAATTTCTTTAAATACGACATGAAATTTTCAACTTTTTTTAAAGTAATAGTTACGGTTGAATAAATTACTGTTTTTCTTTTAAAATAAAACATTCTTAGCTTTCTACTTACCTAAACATTGTGTTTTTTTTTCATCCTCTTTTTAAATTAATTAGAGGACTGTTGTTATATTGAGCTGAACTACAAAAATGATAAAAATTATAATAAACCAATGGAAGATATAAAAATAAGAAAGAAGAAAGAGAAAAAAAGTACGTTTTGAAAATATAGAAGCATAATACGGTAAAAAAACATTTAGATTCAAATTTTAATTTAAATAAATCTTAAATCAAATATTGTCATTAAATTTATTTTTTAAAAATAAAATTCTTATACATTTAAAGTTAAATACGTTTTTAAAAAGTATTTGTTATACATTTTTAAAATTATTTAAGGATTGAAAAGATATTTAATTTAATATTAAATCATTTGATTTGATTTTTTTATAAATTTAATAAAATTTATTTAACTTAAATTTATGCAAAATAGTTTAGATATAAATAGGTTAGTTTTAAAATAAAATATTTGAAAAGGTAAAAAAACGAATAAAAGAAAAAAAATAAATAAAAGACATGAAATGATAAAATAAAAGAAGAAGATTAAATACGAGAAATGAATGCCTAAACTAATCACAATAAGTATTTAACTAATTATTTTCGTAAATAAAATAATAAAACACTATTATTTTAAGATTATTAAATTAATTAAAAAATAAATGTCATTTGATAAATAAAAGAAAATATATTTTTTAAAATGAATAATAAAACTACCTAGAGTTAAAGTTGTAGGATTTAGGGGTGTTCGCGGTTCGGTTTGAAGTTAAAATCACACCAAACCGAAAAATGAAAAAAAACATTATTTGAAACCAAACCGAACCGAACTGCTCATATGTACAAAACTGAATGAAAACCGAACCACATATACATAAATAAAACCGAATCAAAACCAAACTACTTATACAAAGTTACAAACATAGAAATTATAAAATTACAGACATAGATATTTCAAACATTCAAATTTGAAAGTCCATCCAAACATATAAGTTTCAAAATCCACCTAAGATAAATAAAAGTCCTATAGTCACACAAACTTCGTCAAGACAACTTGTCATTTACGTTTTGATTATGTCATTATTCTCCTTCTCGTTCCTCTCATTGATTTTTGCCTCTATAACCGTTTTAAAGTGAAAAAAATCTTATTATTAACATATTGTTTATATATCTATATATATTTATTTTTTAAATAAACCAATTCGATTCAATTTAAGAATCAATTATTAACGTGTTAAGCCTAAAAAGGTTTATCAAATTTATGATAACCCTTCCCCGAGTAAGAGTTTTGCTTGGCATTCTCCCAAAGCCCCCGTTAGGAGTAAGGAAAACCGTACAGTACAGCTAAAACCCCTTTAAACCCTTTTCGTCTTCCTCTCAACCTTACCTTCCATTCTATTCCCTGTCACTCGAGATACAGCCCGAAGCAAGGCAGAGATGTACACTAGACAAGCAGCTTCAAAATGGTTAAAGAGATTAAGCTTTCGCTCTACAGCATTCCATCACACTTCGGGAGCTCCCAATTTTCCTAACGTATCAATCTTCTCTTCTCGCTGTACGTAATTCAAGCCTTTTCATTTTCTACCCAACTATACTTGTTGATACAAAAGCGTTGAACCTGCAATGATGTGAATTACACAATGTTCGATGTGGGTTTTCATCCAAAGCTGAATTGCCATTAGTATCAGCTATTTTATAATACGAATCATGTTCTGCACTATAGGAGTTAGTAAAGACATTGTTATTAATCTCGGACTACGAAGTTCTGTTTGAACCAGGGTTCTGAATTTTTACAAGCGTGGACAAATGGTTGAAGGGTTCTTGAATTGATCCACAATTGCACTGAATGGCTGTTTATGCTTGTATATTTTTGTTTTTTCTTGCAGGCAACGGGAAATCTTCTTCGCGTAAGAATAGTAATGGCTATCATGATGGTTATCTCAATGATTTTCCATGGGTTCTTTTGTCTGGACCTGCTTCAGGTTTGCTCTTTTCACTGTTATATTTTAGTGTTTCCATTTAGAGATTGTTACTGAGGTGTTTGATTTTAGCATTTGATTTGAAGTGATCATCAAATTTAAACTAAAAACAAGCTAATTTTCTTTTCATTCTGGAACTTTCTTTATCTTCATCTGATGCTGGTATTTCTTAAACTAAAATAAAATGACATTTCTGTTGGTATTTCTATGAAATATAGCAAAAATTACCCGAGTTTGAGATAACAACAACGGAATCATTACATCCGGATAATAATAAAAGGAAATATAGAATCTGACCGCCAGCACATTTGAGAGAAATGGGAATCCTCTGCTAAAGCTGCAGCTGACTCCAGAATGACCACCCACACCCAACCAGTTTGCCAACACCTCTACATAAGCTTTCAGCTGACTCCACTGGTCTTGCATAACAACTTTTGTCATCCGCTAGCAGCTTGTTTCTTGTGAACTCCCTCATTTGGCTTTTCTCATATGTGTGTATGAGGGGTTCTCAAATGCTCCTAGGGGTGCCATGAGGTTTTCTTAAGTTGTGCAAAGCCATCTAGAAGCAATTTTGAAAATTATTGAAATATGGATATCTTTAATTACTATCCTAAGAAATAAGGAAACTGATATTTGATATCTCCAAAGTTCTCCTTAGAAGAATGGATGAATGGGACATCTGAGAGTGCATATCCATTGTTATAACTGTTTGACGTGAAAATAATTCTATCAAAATCAGCTAATGGGAGAGGAGAGAAACAGGAGAGTTAGGGGAGGGTGAATGTGTTGAAGGGCTGCAGGTGTGCCTGAAGAAATTGGGGTGATAGGGAACCAGAGAGGCAACCCCATTATCGGAGATTTAGAGCTAACAGAGTATTATTCAACTGACACCCATTTTTCCCGCCATTTTGTTGAGATTCTCAAATATTCTGTTTGTTTTCCATTATATATAGCAGTGTGCATTACTGAAATTTTGTTGGTGGGATAGATGTATGTTTTTGTAAAACCTTTTTGTGGTTCTTGTTTTGGATTCTTTCATCAGCTATTTCATGTAGTTTTTTGTATTTCTTAATAAATTTGTCCATAATCTACAAAAAGGGGGACAGAGAAGGAATTGCCAATGCCGAAGATTGATAATTTGTTGTAATGACATCCATTGACCTCTGTGATGCAGCTATTATTCTTGGAATAAACTCAAATCCTGTTCTAGCTGAAGAAGCATCATTTAAGCCAAGTTCGGAAAATGGTATTGAGGATGGTGAGACTGTTGGACTACGCAAAGTGGAGGATGGTTCTGTGGTATCGAATTTACATACTTCAAAGTGGAGGGTTTTTACTGATACTGCTCGGGACTTATTTCTGCAGGCAAGCAGTATTTCTTTTACCTTTTAGCAGTTACCATCTTTAATGGCACAAAGAAGAATTTTAACATTTTGTTTACTTAGGGAAGACTTGAAGACGCGGAAAAATATTTTATCTCTGCGATTCAAGAAGCTAAAGAAGGTTTTGGGGAGAGAGATCCTCATGTTGCATCTGCTTTCAACAATCTGGTACTCTAGCTTAAGGGTTTTCTAATATTTTAAGTTTTGATTATTTTACCCTTTTCAAATTGTAGATTTAAACTTTCATGCAGATACTGAATGAGCCTAATGGAATAACTTTTCTTTGAACCAAGACGTCAGATACAGTATTATTTTTAGTAGAACCTCTATTTTGATGAATTATGTTGTTTTGGTTCTCGGTCGTTATAAATCCGGGAGTTTAGACATTTTTACTTGCATTGAAGTCTTCATGTAGTTTCTTTGCACAATTTAATGACTTTTCTTTAATCAAATAAAAGAAACCAAAATATTCATAGGATACAAATCCCAAAAGTATGTGTTTTTGTAGTTACATATAGTATCAAAATTCATTAGATTCAGTTATCAACAAATTTTTTCCATATTTACATTTTGTGATCCTATCATTCACATGAATTGAAGTGGAACCTTGGTGCTTAGATTTCAGAAATGGATCTAATATTAAAACTCTTTACTTTGGTTGGAACCTATGATCAAGAACTGTTGTGAAATGATGCAATTTGATTTAAATTGTGGAATCACAATTGATAAATATGTTTTGCTATTCTTTTTTTAGGCTGAACTGTATAGAGTCATGAAAACATTTGACAAAGCGGAGCCCATGTATTTGGAAGCCATTAAGATACTGGAGGAATCCTATGGCACTGAAGATATAAGGTTCTTGAATCCTGAAAATTTGTTTTTTTTTTGTAGAAAACCTTTTATTTTTTCCTTACATGATCTAGAATTATCCTTTTTATTGGCTTTATTGCTAACATGGATTGTTTGTGCCTAGAGGATAGCACATACATATTGTGAAAGAGCTTTGTTTTATGCATGAAAGTGACATTTTCTTCTCTAATTTCCTATGGTATGTGAAGGAATTGATAGGCCTCGTAACACCAAGGTGTACGTACACATAAGAGGAAAGAGAGAAAAGGGGTGTGTGATACGTGTAAGGGAATTGTTGAGTGGTGTGGGCTTATAGGAATATTGTTAGTTAGGGGCCAGTTATAGGAGTATTTATGGCGTGAGGTTGTAGGAGTGAATCATCTTTTTGCTATTTTCTCTTTGGTTGTAATAGCTGTCTGTAAGAAGCTTAGGATTGATTGGGGCTCTCGAATTCTCCTACTGTGTTGATAAATAAATTGTTTAGGCTAAGGCCTATCGATTTGGTATCATAGCAGTAAGATTTGGGCAGAGTGGTTAAGATGGAAGGTAGAGTAAGTGCGTTGGAGGAGAAGATGGAGGAAATCGATGACAACCAATCATGGTTGGATTCGAAGGTGGAGGCTAGATTTAAGGAAGCGAATGGGAGGTTCGTGGTAGTGAATGAGCAGATGAGTTTAGTGTTATCGCATTTGGATGTGTTAATGATCGTGGATTGACATCCTCGAAGAGAACAATGTCGGAAAAGGGAAAAAAATTGATGAATTCAATGCTAGACGATTAGGAGAATGAAGGAGAATGTAAGAGTGGAATTAATGCACCTGGAATTAAAGAGATACTATTGTTTGACATGAGGCCGAAGAAGTTGGAGGTGCCAATATTCAAAGGTGAAGTGAGTGAGAACCCCGATGGTGGGTTACACTGGGTAGAATGTTATTTTGTCGTAAATTGCTTGACGAAGAAGGGCAAGTTAGACGCATTAGTGTTGTGATTCGAAGGAGAGGTGCTCAAATGGTATCAATGGGAGGAAGATTGGCAGCCTGTGGGTAGTTGGTTACAATTTCATGAGCTGTTGTTGGATCGATTACTCCCGTTGAATGAAGTTGACTATTACGCACGTTTTATTAGGCTGCAACAAGAAATGATAGTAAGGGAGTACCTGTGAGACCTGTTTCTAATTTGAGTACAAGAAGAAAAATCTGACTAAGTGTTTTGAAACTTTGTGTTTTGGATAAGAGATGTGTTGAAGTAACACTTCGTGATAAGAAGTTGATGTTTGAATCAATCCACGGAAAGGATTGAGTGATAAAAATGTATATGGTTAAGTATAACTTTTGCGATTAAGAAGTTAGTTCGCGACGAAGTTGGGTAGTTCGCGAGAAGGGTTATGTGTTAAGGCCTTCGAAAGTTATGTTAAGTGGTTGAAGTTATTCTCGGAATGGTTAGACGAGAAGAAATGTTTGGTGAGAAAGTGTCAAATCTGATTTGACAGGGGTTAAAACGTGTAAGATTAAGAGTTTAAGCATGGTTAAGATAAATCTTGATTTTACAGGTGTAAAGTTTTAAGTAAGAGCTGACAATTGGACAAGGGTTTAAGGATGACTAATCCAGGTTAAAAGAGTAGTAGAAATACTGGATCTGGGTCATTAAGTAAAGGGGATTTTTGAGAAATTTTGAAGTGTTGAAGTGTTGCCGTTTTGGTTTCGTGAGAAGACTACGCGAGAAAGAAGAAGAAGAGATTTCCAGTTCTAAGGCTAAGTATTTGTGAGTGCTTTATTTCAAAGTGATCTTTTCTTTGAGTTTAAGAAAGGCGAAAACCCTATTTCAGCAATCAAAGCTTTTGCGGCCTTTGCTCACTGAATTCAACAACCATGGCCACTGCTAGGATCGTCAAAGATGTCTCTCCTCACGAGTTTGTTAAGGCCTATGCCGCTCATCTCAAACGATCCGAAAAGGTTGAACTTCCACCATGGACGGATATTGTCATAACTGCAAGATTCAAGGAACTTGCTCGATATGATGCAGATTGGTACTATGTGAGAGCTGCATCCATGGCAAGGAAGATCTACTTGAGAGGAGGTCTTGGTGTTGGAGCATTCAAGCGGATTTACAATGGAAGCAAGAGGAACGGAAGTCGCCCTCCACACTTCTGTGAAAGCAGTGGAGCCATTGTTCGCCACATTCTACAACAATTGCAGGAGATGAACATTGTTGATGTGGACCCAAAGGGTGGAAAGAGAATTACTTCAAGTGGCTGATGAGATCTCGATCAAGTTGCTACCGTATTGTTGTTGTCCCTTGATTGATCAATTACCTCTATTGTTAAATTAGAGACTTATGTTTTGCTGATGAGAAACAATTTCTTATGCGTCATTAAAATTTTGGATGTAGCTGTTGAAAGATTTTCCATATGAATATGCTTACTCTTGTTTTTTCATGGGTTTTGAATGTTCTAAAGTTCATTTACTCTTAAAAAAAAGTGATTTTTTCTTTTAAAGTATTTATATGATTTCAAACTTGTTTTATAATGTTTGAAGTTTGATTCGATGATTACAATTTAAATGATTATGAAATTGTTTTCAAACCATTAGTTGCTTCCTTGAATGAGCTAACTATTATGTGCACATAAAGTTAAAGGTAGCCATGTAGAAAAGGACTGCAATGTATTAGACGGCCTGAGCAACAAGGACGAATCTGTATGTTCTCAGATGCTGACTGAGACCATGAGAAATAGTTATTGTCATTTAATTCTCCCCCAGAAAAATATCTTGTAGATTGTTTCACTATATTAGTCACATAAGATGAGGATAAAGTGGGGAACGAGGTTACTGGATTCTTAGAATACATCATACAGATGTATGAAGGCCATGACATGGAGTGTTGGATGTCACCCCTAAGGTTGCCTCAATAGCTGCAATATGTTGTCGAAGCCATTCTAGTTGTTGGTGAGCTATACCCGAAGAAGAAGCTTGCACGTCAGTGTTGGAATGTGCCAAAGACTCACCAACCTCAAATGTTGAGTGAATTTAAGGGTTCCTAACATCGGGATGATAACTAAGGTTAGTGGGTGGCAGGGCATACAAATTTGATTGTAGAAGTGGTGGTGACTGGCCAGAATTAGGTGGCAGCACATGAATTGACACGTGGGTGACACCACAAAGATTTTTTCGAACTTTAATTCTTGCTTCAGAGTACTTGAACAAATTGAGTGTTTCTAAAGCTATACTTTCCAATCCACCAAAGTAGGCTTCAATTGCTTCAAAGATATTTCTTCACCGTAAATTAAGAGGAAGATTTTTGATTGACAGCCATCCTCCAAAGCCTTCAATATGAGTTGGTCTGCTGTGTTTGGCTTCATTCCATTTTTCGAATAACAAATGAAATTTTCCATAGTTGAACCATTTGTCCAATTAGATCTTCAAACTCTCCTTGAGTAATTTTGAAGATGGCTTTGTCTACAAAAAAAAGGATTAATCCTGATTTTGACTTGGAAGAGGTCCTCTAAATATAACACAATTTCCTTCCAATCATCAAAAAAGAAAAGTCCGTTTAAAACTCATAGGTTATTGAAATCTTCCTCTAAATTATCTTCACTTTTCCTCACCCAATATTTTCACTCTGGTTGTTTCACAGAGTTATTTTTCTGAAGTGAGTGGATTGGATTTTTGGGGAAAGAGGCCGTGCTCTGTTTTTCTGGACTGAAAACAGAGTGTAGTATTTCTTTTTTTGAATGCTTCACTTTGTCTGCATAGCTTGAACTTGTCTTTGGGAGGTGGGAAACCTGCTGACGTGATTGGTCGGGTTCTGAATTGATGTAATTCAAAGTTGGGATTAATTTCTCAAATGAATTCTCTGCCAATAATGGCTAAGAGAAGGGGTATTTATTGAGAATTTGTAAGTAGTTACAAGTAGTTGAAATAACTGTTTATGAAACAGTCTTAACTGTTAAACAATTTAACTGTTTAAACTGTTTTACTAACTAACTACGGCTGTTTAACCATAGCTTTATTCTATATTACATCATTCCACCCCTTAGCATCAAACTCGTCTCGAGTTTGTCATGAAAGTTGAAATCCATCAGGTGCAATGGAGTATGACCAAACCAACCTCCTACATTTTGGACAAAAATATTGTGATCGAAGGGATAAAATTGAGACAAAAAATCAAATATGGCCACTAAAAGATGAATCTCTCCATCGGCCATAAACCCAAAAAAGACGTTCCCTTCAATCTCGTTTAAAGCCGTCTTCAAAGAGTCAATTTCAATAGAATAAACTTTTGAAGAAAATCCTTCCAGAATCACATTTTCTTTATTATTCGCTTCAAGTTCTTTGCCGGTTTGAAGATTCTTCCACCTCAACCAATGTGTCGTTGATCTCTTGCTCGGTGTTTGATACTTCTTTTTCATCTTCTTTGTTGGATTCCTCTTCACTTGTGACCACTTCCAAGTTAACATTTTCAAATTCTTGTTCTTCAATTTTATCTTCATGATTTTCTATTTGAAAATTTTCCAACCGTGATTTCTTTGTCTTCTCTTCTGTATATGAAACCAATATGTTCTTGGACTCTTGCAAATAGATTGACGGTTGATCTACATGTTGAGTCTTTTTCTCCAATGAAGGATGATTTCTTGGAAAATTAGTTTGATTGGATCGTTGGGCCATTTTTTGATATTGTCACTTTCTTATTTTGTCCCAAACGGTTTTAGAAATATTATCGAAGTCACTAGAATCATTTTTCCAATTTGGGTGATGATAGGTTCTTTGAGAAAATCGGACATGGCCGAAATTTGAATGTTGAAATTCTTCTTCCGAATCACTTGAATCAGAATTCCAGCATTGTTTATGGAAGTACAATTGATTTTCTTGTTTATACCAACGGCTGGTTTTTTTTCTCCTACCATCAACATGTGACCAAAACCTTATGTTATGATCATTTACTGGACTTTCTTGCCATTCATCATCATTGAAACTCCAATCTTGAAGTTCTTGGTAGTAATATTGGTTGCTTGGAAGAGGTTCTTGATAATCTTGGGCTGGTCTCCTTCTTTTGCTGTGTCGTTGGTGGTGTAGGTTTCTGAAGTTTTCCCTTGCTCGCCGGCCTCTTGCTTCACCGAAACAATGGTCATTTTGGAAGTTGGCTTTGATCCGTGGTGGTGGTTGTGGGTCTTCTTCTCTTCGGCTTAACAAGTCAACACTTTCCATCAATCTATCAAATTTGTTATGGAGATTTTCCAAGGATTCCTCAACAGCCAGCAAGCGAACTGTTGTTGTCCTTGGTGAGAGGGCGGTGATTTCCTCCGCTTCTTCTTGCGCACGGTGTTCCCCCGCGGCAGGGTTGTTACCTCTCCGGCCAGCCATCCGTCCAAGAATCGGGGCTGCTCTGATACCACTTTGATGTAATTCAAAGTTGGGATTAATTTCTCAAATGAATTCTCTGCCAATAATGGCTAAGAGAAGGGGTATTTATTGAGAATTTGTAAGTAGTTACAAGTAGTTGAAATAACTGTTTATGGAACAGTCTTAACTGTTTAAACTGTTTTACTAACTAACTACAGCTGTTTAACCATAGCTTTATTCTATATTACATCATGAATGGAGTGTAGAATGCCAGGAGGTATAGTTATAAGTCAGCGAAAAGGACTTGATCATATTAAGGAAGGATATCCAACCTTGTCGGATTTCGCCCGAGTAGATGTGGATGAAAGATTGCATTCCGGAGGTACTTCAACCAACACACCGCAGGAACCAACCTGATGGGGTTCGGAATTTGGATAGTCTTGTGATACCAGTTTCATCACTCCCAGATTTACTGAAAAACTTCCAAGTTGGTTCATTGACTAGTGCCGCTATTGAATCAATGAACTATTCCAAGTGGTTCTTGGATAAGCTGAGGATTTTTTGGGAGTCTACATCTTCGATATGGAACCGCCCCTCTTCAAACCAGATGCAATAAAAAGAGTCCATGATTTTGCAGCTTTTAACTTCCATTGTCGGAAAAAATGGAACTTTGGTTCATCGGGTTTGATGCTGCCGCAAAGGGAACAGAAGACGGACTGCTTTCTGAGTTAAGGGGAGATGTGACCGGAGATGCCGTGGCCGGAGTGAAGGGATAAGAGGGTGGTAGGGACTTGTTTCTCCTGCAAAAGATTCTACCCACGCCCACACAAATCCACATAATATTTCCAGCACACTTGCAAACACAACACAGATAGAGAAAAGATGATATATGAAGGTAGATAGATAAATATTGATATATAAAGTCAATATGGAAATCCTAAGCTCACAAAAGAGTTCAACAAGTTACAGCCAAATAAGAGGGCTGCTCTCTCCCCAATGAACAAAGTTCATTCAAAACTCATAACGACCAAGATGATCAACCCTAGCACAAAACACCTACATATATATTCCTTTTCTGCTGCTGCCACGTGTTGTTAGGACCACTGGTCATCCTAACAACCATGTTGTCTAGGTGGAATTTTCCTTTTTACCCCTCCTTTGGTAAACTTGAGTGATTGGGGGCCTAGCAGAGGGTGGGTGAGAGGTGAGAGGATAGAGAGGGGAGGGAGGAGAGAGGAGAGAGGAGAGAGAAGAAATCTCCTCGTTTTTGGACCTTTACAATTTGCCCCCCACTCTTTCTGTCATCACTCAACATCCCAAAGTCACTTTTATTTCTTAGAAACTTGGCTTGCAACATTTTGTTATATAAACCTAATTGGAAGAGTGCTTTGATGAGATATGTGATAGACGACAATAGCGTAGGAATTGTGAGTTGGGTAAAAGTTGCAAGAATCTAGGAGCGGTGGACTGGCAACAATAGTTGTGACGTTATTGACACAGGTAAACAACAATTGACAATGTCTGACGGTAACAGGATTGGCGTGGATTAGGCAATGGGTAGGGGTTTATTGTGAAGGTGAAGAGTAGGCAAAGTTGGGTAGGGTATTGTTATGTTCTTGGTCTAGAATTTGGGTTTAAAACGGAGGACAACCTAATCCAAAATCCATATGGTATAACATGCACAATCTTATTTTTCCAGAAACGCCATAACCCAAAGCACAACTTGAAATTCCATTTAGAATAATTTCACGTAAACATTATATTGTAGAATAATTTATTGTCTTCTTTATGTATCTTTGTATCTTGAACATTAGCTCTTTTCATCCTTCCATTAAAAAATTTATGTTTCCTTTTCAAGGAAAAAAAAACCGTTGATGTGATTTGAACTCTTATTGTCCAGAGTTGGTTCTGCACTTCACAACCTTGGCCAGTGTTATCTAGTTCAGAGGAAGCTAAAAGAATCCTGCAACTGCTATGAGGTACCAAAATATTTTCGTATAGGAGTTATCAGGGAATCTCGTCTCAGTATTCTGACATCGAAATTTCCTCCTTCATACAAACCAACCTATGGGAGTTATCAATAACAATTTTATGAAACGATTGCTTCAATCAAGGTGGTAGAATTTCAAGAGAATGCATATTCTTTTATAAATGGGTTAACCAAACAAAAATTAAAAATTTTCTGTTACTATTCCAATTAATTTTGAAGTCTAAATTAATAATTAATAAATATATGGTTCAATATAACGACCTTTAGAAATATGCTCAACCAATGAGATCTTTTTGAAAAGGAAACAAAACTTTTCATTGAAATAGTGAAAAGTGACTTTTGCTCAAAATACATTGAAACAGACAAAACAAAACAATGCTCAACCAATGAGATTTGAACCATAAAAAATAATGGCTGATTAGATGCATATTCTTTTATAAATGGGTAAACCAAAAAATGCAACAAGAGTGACATTCCCATTGGCCATTCTGGTTGCCGTTCCAATTCTATCTAGTCAAACATAGCCCAAAAGAAGGATAAGTCACAAATGAACTAGGTTCCTTCCACATCTAATCGGCCATTATTTTTTATGGTTCAAATCTCATTGGTTGAGAATTGTTTGGTTTTGTTTGTTTCAATGTATTTTGAGCAGAAGTCTCTTTTCACTATTTCAATGAAAATTTCCGTTTCATTTTCAAAAAGATCTCATTGGTTGAGCATATTTCTAGAGATCATTATATTTAACAAAATATTTATTAATAATTAGTCTAGACTTAAAAATTAATTGGCATAGTAACCCAGAAATTTTTTCATTATTTTACGGAGTACTAGATCATATTGCACTGAATTTGAGGTAAGATGAATTTTCAGCTAGGGAAAATTATGGTGTCATTGGTGTTCTGTGAATTATAAGCGACCAGTTGTACCGTGATCATAGCATACTCATTATGGGTAGAATTTAAAATTTCTAGTTTTGCTTCTTCTTGTTCTTGTTCTTCCTTTTATTTTTATTTTTATTTTCATTTATTTAAATTATTATTATTTTTAATTTTCAAAAACCTTGTCAATCTTCATTAATATTTTTTTGCATTTTCCCTTTTATTGATTATTTGGTGTGCGAATTCATGCTAACATTTTTCCCCTTCTGGCTTATTTTTGATGCTCTGTTGGTCAGCGGGCACTGAAGGTATGAGGCTGGTCATCTATACCCGTATAAACAGTTTCTGTTTTATCTTCTCACTTGTGATTGTTTATACTTCAGATCAAAGGTCGCGTTCTTGGATATGGCCATGTTGATTATGCAGATACAATGTACCATCTTGGAACAGTATACTCTGAAATCCTTGCTTTATCATATTACTTTTGCCCGATTGTTTTCTTTTGTCTTTTTCAAAATGTTTCATCTTGTTTTGGTCTTCGAACTTTCAAGATTTCACCTTGGTCTTTCCATACTTTTAAAAAAATTCGTTTTGGTTCCTAAAACTTCCTATTTTAATCTGTGAACTTCCGAAGTGTATTTTAGTCCGTGGACTTTCAAAAAGTGACTATTTGTTCTTATTTATTTTGTTTTCAATAAATTAATAATATACCTTGAAGTATATGTGCTTATGTGTTAACAAGTGCATGTATTTAAACCTGTTAAAACCAAGTACTGATCGGCCTATTACTTTAACAAGGGTCAAATGGGTTCCTTTCTAAAAGCTCAGAGACTAAATAGATATTATAAAAGTTGAAACCAAAATACTTACTTTTTTTTCTCCTGAAAGTTCAAGGATTAAAATAGGTATTTTGAAAGTTCAAATATAAAATGGAATCAAACAAGACTTACCAAAAATCAAATGGTTATCAAACAAGACCATAGTAATATTAGCTAAATAATTTTACTCAACCGAGTTTTGTTTCTTCAAGGTTGGTTACAGTCCCCAATACTTCAAATAATAATATTTTTTTCCATGCAGGTGCTATACCTTCTTGGAGAGGAAAAAGATTCTGAGGCCCTGATCCAGGATTCTATTAGGATACTGGAGGTATATCAACATGCACTGCAAGGAATGTAACTTTTGTTTATTTTATTTTAACAACAAAATCTTTCATCAAGAAAATGGAAAGCTCAAAGATAGTAACTCTAAAAAGAACTATGCTAAAAAATAAAAACTAGGGGAGGATTAAACAAAAAGAAAAAACAAATGAAGGGAAGCAACAATCAAAGCGAAACAAGTATCTACAGAACAAGACAAAAACCCAAAAACCCAAGAAACCAGAAACCTGATTGGTTACAAAGAACAAATAAGAACAAATAGCTTAACAAGGTGAAATAAAAGGAACCCAGGTTCGACAAGTATCTTGAATGAAAAATCCACCAAACAGCTTGAAAAGAGAACAATGATAAGAAGACTTTAGAAAAATTCTCTGATGTCATTCCAATCATAAATTTGCGAGAAGAGCTTTAACGGCATTAACCTAAAGAAGATGGGTCTTTCTAGCCAAAAATAAGGGTCTGTAAAACCTTGAAGGATATTTTCTTTGAAATTATTTAAAAGGACCTACTGAAGGTTGAATAAAAAAGCAGTAGCTTAAACTAATTGGAACAAATAAAGATATTCAAAAGAAGATATCATCGAGGGACTCTTCTGCTGATATAACTACTATAATATTTTATTGTATTTTATGTGTTACATGTTTCACAACCTTTTATTGTTTGGTCATGCAGGAAGGTGGTTTAGGTGAGTCAATTCTCTGCATCAGAAGGTTGCGATATCTTGCTAAGGTTAAGCTTTATCCTATACTGGAAGCTGTGATTTTTCCACTCTGTTACCAACTATATTTGTGAAAAAAGAATATTGTGTTTTGTCATTATGTTGATAGTTATACAGGGTCTCTTGTATTTCTTATTCATCAATGAAATGGTTTCTTATAAAAAAAAATGGAAAATGCAAGGTCCCTTATTGAAAGGCCATCTACTAGTAAAAGAATTATATCGATACTTTATTTATTATCATAATTTTAAAACCATTTTTACAACTAATCTGAAGGACAATGAAACCTTCTCTGGTGTAGACACCGATTTACAAAGAAAACATGAGACGTGATTAAAGCATACGTGAGTTTTTTATTTGCCAATCCTGTTAGATTTCCTCTCTTTTATTTATGATTGTAGAATATAATATAGCATATGTGAGCATGTTAGTTCTATCTTATACATTTTCCTCCCAATTCTTTTACGGTTCTGTTCTACTTGAGCTGCTGTTAATGTTTCTGCTCTTTTCCTGATGCTTCAGATGCACATGAAGTCAAATAATCTTTTGGAGACTGAGAATGTACAAAGAAAAATTTTGCACATTATGGAATTATCAAAGGTTTGTCTTGATTTTTTTTTCCCCATTTTTTTATGATTTAGCTACTGCTTGGGACGTGGTGCTTGTGTAATGGCCTTTTCTTTTTGATGTTGAGTACGTGCAGTTGTCTTTACTAACTTGATTTCTCTCTCTCTCTCTCTCTCTCTCTCTCTCTCTCTCTCAATTTTGGTTTTAATGAAGAATTTTTACTTCATGATTCTATAACCTAAAGGACGTGGGTTTTGGATCTTGATGTGACACATCCAAGGGAACATGTTAAGGGTATTGATTAAAATTTGGTGACAAATGCTTCTCTTTTCTGTTGTTTGGTGAACTGGTTAAAATAGCAATTTGTTACTGACATATTCAGTGAATATGAGAGCCACCTTACCATGGGAGAGCATTTTTTTTTCAAAAGGTGACAGCCTCTTTATTAATATAATAATAATGAGACAAAAGCTCATAGTACAAGAGAATTATACAATGATCATGTAACCATGGATTGGGAGGTGCACCTAGACATCTCAACTAGGTTGACACTCCATAACACCCTCTAAAAACCAAAACAAAGGAGTAATGTCCAAAGGAAAAACAAAACCAAGAGAAGTACAAAGAAATACAAATATAAATAAAAAGACTAAAAGACTATATCGGACTAAACATCCATCAACTCGCATTGAGACAAACTCGAGATCCTTGGAGAAGGAACACCACAAGAAGGCTAGAAGTTGATGACTCCATTGAGGTCTTATGCTGAGAAGCTTGCTCTGAAAAGAATCTTTAGGATCTTCCCAAACACAATTCTGAAAACGATGCAAACAAGTTGAGAATAAGCAATCAAAACCAGGTTCTGCAAATAGTCACTAGCGGCTGAGCCAAAGTGCAGATTGAAGGAGACAAACAGTGTCCAAAAGCCATTTTCCAAATTAGATTAATGATTTGACGTAGACTTATGTAATCCCATAGAATTTTTCCAGCTTTAATTCAGAGGAATGAATTAACTCAAGAAGTTTCCAACAGGAGCCAACGACCACTAACTTTGTTTGATTATAACCCTTTCTTTCCAGTGTGACTAAAGTCCCTTAAGAATCTGAAACTCACTCACTTCTTTAACCTTCATGTTTTCTTGAAACTGAAAATCCCGGCAAACTACTTTCTGCTATACATCTAATCAACTTCTTCTTTCACATGGCATACTGTCTGCTGGAAATCGGCTTGCCACACTAAATTACATCCAAAAGATCATAGGCTCCAAAATAAACTCTGGTAAAGAAATAAGTTCCAGCCAAATACACAATCACTCTATGATCATACAGACCATAATCATCATTGATCCAGAAATCTTTATCAGATGGTTCATAAGCATCAAATCACAAGAGAACTCCACAAGGATTTGAAGAATCTGGATCAAAACTGTACTTTTTTTGTACTTGTAGCAAAACCATAACCGGGGATATAAACTTAATTTGCTTTACCACAGGAGAGTATTTAGTGCAGAAAGTGGCATTTTAGCAATCTCTGTAACCAAAAGATTAAAAAAAACAACCAATAACTCCTTACCACCGCATTTCACATGATCGAACTTATGAGTTATGGCAACGATGCCTGCTCAAGTTTGTCTTTGATCATCAAAACTAGTCCTGCAGTGATCCATATCAGATATTTTTGGAGGTTTTTGGTCCATCGCCAGAAAAAACAGACCCCAAGAAAACATAGACGCTAAATTTGTTTTAAATGCACAAATTAGAGTTGAGCACAAACCTAACTGTTTAGAGAGTTGGAAACCCAAAGATCTATTTTTGTCCTTTTTTTTTAAATTTTAAAAATCAAAATAAGCATTCAAACCAAACGTGGATAGCTGGATTGTTGAACCACACCAATGATAGAAATTTTTTTAACAAATCGTGCATCCTCCCGAGCCAGCATGTGAGAGGGTGGAGGGTTTTTGTGGCGATGGAGCCCATGCACGACTGATTTGGTAGTTAAACCTCAGGGTTTTGTAAATTAATCGATGGTTTTTCTCAAAGGTTGAAGCACTCCAAATTAGGGTTTCTGAAGTCCAAATTCTAATGACCCCAAAAACTTTTTTACGAGTGATAAGTACTTCAGATCGTTCCATACAAAGTTGTTACTTGTGAAACAGAACGAGTATCAAAGTTAATATTTAGTGTATTATGTATTCTATGTCTTAATTTTTAACTAACATTACCTCTGTTTAATAATATTTTTTTTATCCTCCATGGTTTTGTTGGGTGTGCAGTTGAGTACGTACATGCTTTATTGGTTAACTGACAACAATTAGTATATCTCTTATGTGTGTAGGGATGGAATTCTTTGGAAACTATAAATTCTGCCGACGGCTTGGCCTCAACGCTATATGCCAATGGTTGCTTGAAGGAAGCACAAGAGCTTCTTGAGAGGTAAACTGACAAGTGTTGGTAATTTTTAAAAAGGTTTTCCTGATGAAGTTGTTATTTTCAGGTGTCTTGATGCACGGAAAAGTTTACTTCCTAAGGACCACATCCAGGTTTTCATTTCTTAACATTCAGATTGAATTTAAAGATGCAGTGAATAAAATAACTGTACTCTTTTTTTTTCCTTTTTAATTGATTTTTGTTTACGTATCTTAGAAACGATGGGGTTTTAGAAAATGATTTTTGTTTGTTGGTATGATATATCTTGCTCTTCTCATAAATGTGTCACATGATGGATTAATTAATTATGTGGCACTTTCAACTTCCAATAACTCCATATATATATATATAATTATGTGGTGCAGATTGCTGCTAACATGCTTCACATTGCTCGAGTGGTAATGCTAAGGTCCAACGAACTAAAGGCGACTGATGTTTCTAAAGCAGTTACTGCAACTGATAGAGCAAGAGAACTTTTAAATAACTCTATAAGGTCTGTATTGAGTTTTTTTTTTTTTTCCTTAAAAGACAGAGAAACATATTATTTCATTGGTTGAATGAAATGTATACAAGATGGGAAAGTGTGAAAACCCTGCCACCATAGTTGGTCACACAAGAGATCTTTATGTAGTGACAGGTAGAAAGACTAATTAAAAGGGGGGGAGGGGGTACTTTACACAATTGTGGTACAGCAAGTATTATCCTTTATCCATTAGTGAGTCGAAGGAGGAAACAGGAAACTTTATCATTGCTTTTCATTGGAATTTATGCTTGGGAAGGAAACGCCTGGATATGAACGCCTGGATAAGCAACAAATTATCATCACTTTTATTTAGTCTACATCTTTTCTTGCTTAAGCTGGTGTCGTGGAGTAAATCATCTCCTCCCTTTTGTAATTACAGCCCATTGATCCCCTTGGCAGATGGAGGTGTGTTATTAAATATAGCTAGGGCTTTGCAATTTTGCTAGCGATCCTGAACGAAAAAAATGATGATAATGAGTACTTAATGGCATTATTGATCGATGAATTCCATTATTTATTGGAAAATAAGTCAAGACCTTCTAGCAGCATTCTGAAAGATTTACTTTCTCTAGCTTCTTTTATTTTATTTTTTTATTCAGCTCATTAAATATGAACTGATTGGAGGTGGACGCGAGGATCTGAGGGCATGGGGTTTCGTGGGTTTTGTCGGGACAGCATATGGAGATGGAGCGACAACAACGAAATGCAGCAGCGAGCGGAGCTTCTCGGACGACGGACAAAACCGAAACTCTTCAGCTGGGCGTTCGGCTTCAACTGACAAAGGTTCAATCGGCTGCTTGGCTGACGGAAAAACAAGAGCGGATGGAGAACTATGGAGGAGATGGTCGGGAAGCAACGGCGGCGTACGCTAGTGAAAACGAATGGGGTTTATGGGTTTTGGATGGTGGCAGATTTGAGCGGCAATGAGCGGGAAAGGGAAAGTGCGACAACGGCGGCGGATTTGCAGATCTAAGGGACGGCGGCGGCTAATGGGGGATGATTCTGCCTCCGTTGAATGATCAACAGAGGCAGAGATTGAACGGGATGTCGAGGCTAGAATTCAATGAGGCGAAAATCCTAGAGCTCTGATACCATGTTGATTTTATAGAATTAATCTCTATTTCATTAATCATTCAGTAGAGGTACAAGCCTATATATAACCATAGAGAAATACACTTAAGGAAATAATATCAAATAATATCTCCAGAATAATATCACCTAAGAATAATCTAATTACATTAATACTTTATACTCCTCCTTCCCTTCAACTCTATTGCCGGCTGATTATCCTATCTGGTAGACACTGCTCGCTTTGTTCTTTGATATTACCCTAGCTACCATTCTTCCTCAAAGATGGAAGTAAAAAGTTGCAAAATCGACAACCTATTTTCTGTATCTGACATGAAGATAAAATTTTTCACATTGAAGATGTTGAAGCTAATAGTTCTATGACTTTATCAATCCTTCAACTTAGATGTTTCAGACTTAGATGGTTCATTGACACGGTGAAAGATTTGAATAAGAAATCTGAGAAGATTATTTCTATAAGAAAGAAAAAGTTGAGTGTGGGTGGGTTTTGAGATGCATTGCATGGCCTCGTACGGGAGGGAGATCATTTATTCATATCCCCATTGGTGAAGATAAACAAGGGTGGAAAAGTTTTGGAAAAATGTTGGGAGACTTCAAGGACATCCACGACTACAAATTCTGGTTCTTCACCCAATCCATGTTCAACACCTTTATGAAGCAACCGAATAGAAGTACAAAAGGAAGCTATGTGGAGATAGCAAAATCAAAAGAGACCCAGGATTTCTTTCTTCGATACCACAAAACAAAGTACAAGCAAATATTGGGTGATTAAGAATCCGGTAGTCTTCAAAGCAGATTTTGATATTCTTTGGGTTGTTTCAAAACTTTTTGAATTTGATAGTTGGGTAAAAGTTAATGAGGCATTAGAACTCTTTTTCGACTCAAAAGTTATCATCAATCCATTATTTGCAGACAATGCTCTGATTGAATTGGATTGTGGTCCTTTGAAGGAGTTCATTGAAAATCCAGGCAAATGACAATCTTTTGGTGTCTTTCATTTAAAGTTTGAAAAGTGGAACAATCCCATCCATGAAAAACCGTTATATTCGAAAGGCTATTGAGGGTGGATTACAATAAAAAATCTACCACTTGATTATTGGTGTAATAAAACTTTTGAAGTGATTGGAGCTCATTTTGGAGGGTTAGAAAATATTGCAGTTGAAACTATCAACTTCATTAATGTCTTAGAAGCCAAGATTCAAGTGAATTGAGTCTGGTACCATGTTATAAGAATTGAGAAAGAGAATGATATTTCTTCTTCTAGCAAGGATGCATGTATTTTACACCAGAAATGCATTTATCCCGTCAGAAAAATTCAACCAGTTGAAACTTTAGTAACTGGAATCTGTTTCACTGGAGCCGAAGAAGGTGGTTGCGCATGAGGTAAATCCAAAGGTCGCTGTGAACTCTCTGTTGGAATTCGAAAATGCACCAAGACACATTGTTTAATCAACAATCCCTTCATTTTTGGATTGTTTCCCCAATCAGAAGTTGAAGGGGAAGTGACTATTGAAGCGGAAGTCGAAGGGGTGGTTTTAAAGAAGTGGAGTTTTTCCACTACTTCTTTATTGCTCAATGACAACCCAAGAGACAAGCCTATCTCTTCTGACTTAGTCCAATTGGCTAAATGTCAAATTTCTGCTGCTCCTTGTTATGCTGTTAGGTCTCTCGCTTCTGCTTCTTCAACATCGGTTCCCTTTCTGCAAAGGCTGAGTTTGTGCCCATCGCAACTCCTTCTAAAAAAGCCTCAAGCCTCTTCTCTTCATCTGCGCATTTATCTTCTTCATCTCGAGTGTCTTCGGCCAGATCCGGTCTTAGAGGGTCTTCTAAAAAGCATACAAAATCAAAGAAACCCCCACTTCCCTTTAAGACGTTCTCCAAGCATTTTGTTAGGAGGTTGAAGGATCTCTTAAAAAAGGCTCTCATAAAGATAAAGATGTTTTTACGAGACACCTAAGGCCAAACTACTTCATCTTCTATTAGGTCAGACATCCAGAATTCAAAAAAGAGTGCCTTAAGGGCAGAATGGAGCTTTTAGATCAAAATCCTGATTCAACCAGATCAGACCCTCAGAGATCCTGCCAACCACATTTTAAATATTCTGTTTTTTCCCTTACCTTCCTCGAAAGTAAAAGTTTTGAGAGGCTCCCCTTTCAAACTCTAGGCCCTCCATACAAAAATAATTGTGATTCATATTTTGACTCTTCTTGTAGTGTGAACAATGTCGAAGATGATCATTTGGGAAAGCTAAATGAGTTAGAGGATCATTCTTTGAACGACCCCTTAGAAATTGATCTCAATGATTTGTTTTAGAATGAAGAGGATTTGAATGATGGAAAAAAGACCTCTGGAAACCCCTCAGTCTAGGCATTGCAAAATATCCATCCCATTTACAGTCGATAGTAGAAAAATGCAAACTAGTTTTTGTTTGAAATCTGATTTTAGTCACTTTTTGTTTCAATAACTGGTTTCTTCCTGTGGTTTGAAGGCTGGAAATAAAGATTTTGGCATTCATGTCTTTTGAACTTTTAATTCAGAACTAGTTCTCCCCCTAGATTCAGCGAAGAAGCTAGGCTCAAGAATTGTTTCCAACCGATTGAACAATTAATGTTTTTAGCAGTTCCTGGTTTTCATCTTAGTGAAGATTCAGCAAGGATGGTTGTTATTCTCTTGGCATTCCCTCTTCACTCATCTCAAAGCTGATTGTGGGCATCATAATTTAGTTTTCGGCATTTCAGTTGAGTTTTTTTGTTCGTTCATCTTCTCTCATCAGGCTCAAGAATGGCTTCCTCTTGTCAAAGAATTTAATGTTACTTTGCAGTTTGTTGGTTTGAAAATTGTTAGCAAGTCTTCTCGGGCTCAAGATCATTTTTGTCTCCCATTCATGTTCCATCTACTTTCTTTTCAAAGCTGTTAGTGTGCAATTCTTCAACTGAAATTGGCTTCTTATTGAAAGATCATTATTTTTTTGGTTATTCTTTCTCCTTTTTGGTTTGTATTATAGAGGACTTTGGCTTGTTTGTATCATTATTTTGATTGTCTTTTTTGTCATTTTTCTCCTCCTTACTGCTCATAGTATATTACTCTTGTACTTTGAGCATTAGTCTCGTTTATTATCATTAATAAAGAGGCTCGTTTCTACTATTTTTTAAAAGAAAATGCAAATTGTCTCAAAAATGGAAATAATCTTTTAATTAAAGTCGGTAGAACAACATTTTTAGATAGGTAAATTAGGAGATCATATAATTTAAATGTTTATCAGTAAAAATAAAAAAAAGCCCTTCCAGCTTCTTGAATTTAATCTTTTGAAATATAGAATTATGGACCATTAATGACATTAGCTTCACCTGTATATTTTGTGACGTAAAATCACTCTAGTACATCTGGCTATGATTGATTTTACTGCCTGTTTATGCAAATCTCTCTCAATGATAGGATATCACGAGGAATATTAGATAAAATAAGCAAGCATGGCGAGAAGAAAAAAATTCATAAAGATGGAGAATCTGGAAAGGACGGACGAACAGCACTTATCATACTGGTTTGTTTTCCTTTCTCTACAATGATGAAATGAAGGTTCTTCAAATTTCACTTTTTCCTAATATTTTATAACGTTGTCTTATATAACTCATCATTCTAAAGGCTAGGTTTTCCCCCGTTAATTTTTTTCCCCTCAAATATATCCGTAACTGAATGCTCTTTCTAATTGTATTACTCCGTTGTCATTCACTCCATTCATGAATTTCTAAGCTTTTTGTTATTATTACTAATTAGGCCTTATCTTACTTGATTGAAGGCACTTTTTGTGAGCTTCTTTTTTGTTTGTTCTTATATTCTTTCATTCTTTCTCAATAAAAGTTCACTTATTCAGTATGAAAAAAAATCTTTTACCAAGAATATTATATTAAGATGTGCAAAAGTATACCATGTATTTTAAACACGTGTTAATCAATACATTCTTTTTTAATTGATAGTGCATCACTGTGTTTGTGTTATTGCCATGTTTTAATATGATTTTTATCTACGTGGTTGGCCTATGATTATGTCCCCTAGTGATTAAGACTCGTCAAAATTTAAATGATTTTAGTTGATAGTTTGGGTCGAAATTTACTCGTGCTATTGGCTCCATCTGTATTGTGTTTGCAGTTACAATCACTTGATTCTCTCGGGAATTTGGAGATCACGATGCAAGAGATGCAAGTATCAAAGGTTAGCCGATGGCTTAAATAAGTGATAGTATCTGTTGTCTTGCAATTTGCTCTGTAAATTGACAAATATTATGTAAAACTTGTGCAAGTGTATATATTAGATATTATATTAAATTTTCCTTTCAACCACTAGCTTAAGCTTTTGGGTTGAGTTGGTGATTTAAGATGGTATCAGAGCAGATAGTCTGGGAGGTTTTGTGTTCAAGCCTGTGCAACATTATTTCCTCCTCCATTTGATATTGATTTCCACTTATTGAGTCTTTCTTGATATTTAGAGCTCACAAGTGAGAGAGTATTAGATATTAAATTAAGTTTGCTTTCAACCACTAGCTTAAGCTTTTGGATTGGGTTGGTGATTTAAGAGTATACAATTTTAAGTAGTAGGCAGTGAGTCAATTATCTCTTTTCAGCACTGTTGAAGTCAATTGCAAAAATAGTTAACGTTTTCATTTAAATTATCCTCATTAGTAACCTTAATATAGCCGATTTGCTCCAGAAGAAACTTTCTTCTTCATTCCTTATGCCCTCACTATGTTTCCTTGCGAAGCGGATGGGCTGTTGATTTTCATGTTTTCGTAGGTTTTCTTATTCATTAGACTAGATCACTCATATATGGCCATCGCAGTGAAGGCCTTAATTTCTAAATTATGGTTGGAACAAAATCATCTTTTTTAAAGACGGGCACACTTTTCTCGCTTGTTCATTTGAATTCTCTAAACCCAAGGCGTCTTTATGGTGTTCTCTTTCTAGTCTTTAGTGGTTTCTTTTTACAGTGATTTGTTTTATTGTTCTTTGTTCGAGAGTTTATATCTTTTGAGCATTATTATCTTTTTATTTGTTTAACGAAAAGTTTCGTTGCTTCTTATATATAAATAGAAGAGATTACTTTTGAATGGCTAAAACCTATAAGCAAGAAGAGTCCATTATGATTGCGTTTTAATTGATCCATGTAAGTCTATTGGCTCTTCTGCCTACCACTTAGAGTAACTGGAATGTTGTTGCAGAAGGATCCTTTGCTCGTTGAGGCTGAGAATTTACTCTCTGAATGTTTTTCTACTTATCAAAAGGTAACACGCTCCAATGATATTTCTTTTTTGTGTCCAATGAGCTTGACATCAATGATCACATGACCTACATATGCATTTTTTTTTATTAAGGATGACAAATTGTTTATTCTGTCTAAAACATATTATTTTTTACTACATCCTTTCATTTGTGATCTACTAAGTGCTCAATTGGTCAAAGCTTGAGAATGGTTGAGGTGTGCAAGTTGGACAAAACACTCATATATATCAATAGGAAAAAGTGGTTCAAAGATTGTTCCTAATCAATGGCCATTTCAGAACTAATGGGATTAAAAAAAAACGAAGAATAAAAAGCTCTCTCACCAAAGAAACTTTGCTGCAATACTCATTCATACAATGTCATAATGCGTAACCATTATTACTTTTACGACTGCACATGTTCTAAAGAGCTTTAATATGAATGATAATGCTTATGCAGTTCAAAGGTTCAACTTTCGACACTCCTGAAGTCAAGGCTGAGTACTGTGCATGTTTGAAGCGTCTCTCAAGCCTGATTAGCGATGGCAAAACAAGAAAGCAAACAGGAAGGGTCAGTTTGGAAGATCTGAAGGATGAAATCAGTCGCCTTCAGGTCGAATTGTCTCCATACAGAAAACAAAAAAGCTAACATCTTTTCGCCTCTTCAGGCCTGGAATCATTATTATGGCTTCCCTCATCTAAAGCAGCAACATGGGGAAGTTTCTTTACTACCTTACCTTTTTCTATTTCTTTATTATGTTGCTATATATTTTTTACCTTTCCTTATTCTAAATATTGGCCTGGGCCTTCAACTGCTGTTGTAGTTGCAGTTCCAATAAGTGTTGCTACGACCTTACATGGACAGGATCTAGGTTGTACATTTGTGTCCTTAAGTTCTAGGGAGACAAGTTGCAATAAAGGGCTTTTGGCAGTTTGTTTTATTCCCTCCCGTTTGTAATATCATTAATTTCTTCAGATAAACATTGTATAATATTTTGTCATAAACATATGTTAGACTTTTGGATTAGGTAAAAGTGTAGACATTGAAAATTGTCTTGACTAAGCTAGGCACATATTGACTTTTTTCATTAGCATGGCTAGAGAGAACGAGTTTCATCTCTATCTTTGAATAAAAACATTCAAGACAATTATTCTTGGGCCTAAGAACTAAGAGCTAAATCATTAAATTATCAATCATTAGTTTTTAGGGAAAAAATACTTGTTTCTTAAATTTTCAGATGTGGGTGTGTTTGGTTTCTAGATGTATCCTTCTATTGTCCAATTTTTTTTTTTTTTTTAAGTAGACTAAAATAGTTATTAAGCATCTGTTTGGTTTTAGGTGCGTTTGGTTCGTATGGTTCGTAGATATCCTTTTAGTATTCAAAAATTTTTTTTAATTTTTTTTTGTAAATAGACTAAAATACTTACTAAACAACCGTTAGGTTAAGGTTTTATGGATGTCTAGAAATAAATTATATTTGAGAATAATTAGTTTGAAAATATAGAGAGTGAAAGATGGCTTTGTTTTGTTCGGTCATATACGAGATATATGGTATCTAAATTTTATGAAAAGAAAATATGTTTGTATTTAATTTAATACATCATTAAATTGTATTAAATAAATGAACAACATTTTCAAAAATCATGATAGTTTAAATTATAAATATTTGAAAGACAAGTCCTTTGTAATTAAACATATAAATGTTTAATGAAATTTGACTATTCTTTTGAACATATAAATCTTTTGGTCTATTTGCTTACATCATAAAATTACCAAAATGGCCGAGCAAATCTTGCCTCTCTTCTCTTGTTCTCTCTCCCCTTTTGGTTTAACTTTTTTTTTTCTCATTCCGCACTTCATCCTATTTAAGATTTGATTTTTTTTCGTTCTTCCTTGGGAGGACAACATTTGCAATAATGAGTTAGACTGTCTACAAATATGTTTCTTCTTTGCTTTCTTTTAAGAAATTCATTTGTTTCTCAGAAAAAGAAAAAAAGCAGGACTCATTTGTGGATGTTAAAAACCCATATGCAACCATTTTTGAAGTATAAACTTTCTTAAAGTTTAGTTTTCTTAAATTAGTCTTGAAAACAAAATTAGAACTGCATTAGAACTAGATGAGGAGAGAGAGGAGGAGAACATTAGAACTGCATTCGGGAAAATTAAAAACAAAAATGCTTCCGAACCTTTGATGAAAAACAAGGAAGCTAGCGTTGAGAGCGAGGAGCAAGCATCCAGGAGATTAACAAACAAGATAGATTTAGATTGAAAAAAGAAAGGAGGCGTTGAAACAACCATGTTTGTGTCAATGGTGAAAAAAGTCTAGAAGATGAAAGAAGTTCGACAAAGGAGAAGAATATTGGAAAAAAGATCCATGAAGTGGACGAAGATAGAGAGGATGGAGGGGTGAGGGATACAAGGGAGCACACAACCTTTTTTTCATCCCTCCCAACCCAAAACTTTATTTTCTTATCAACAAAAGAAAAAAAGAAACATACCAAGAATCAAAGTGAAAAATGAAAAGAATTTATAAGCAAAATATTCTAATTCATTCTTAATAAATATATATATATTCTAAATGTAAATGTAAATGGTTATTTGTCTTTTTAGTAATGACCTTAACTTAGTTTAAAAGTTCGATCGTTACGATAAAGTTCCAACAGAGTAAAAGATTACCTAACTTTTTAAGTTTTAAATCCTATCAAATTTGACCTTTTCTTTTCTAATAAAAATGGTAGATAGAGCCAGATATTTGGCTACATTTTGTAGGATTTTCTTAAAATACAAGATGAACAAAAAAAAAAAAAATTAATAAAATTTTATATCAATCTCCATCATCTATAAATAGGAAATTTTGGTAAATATTTTTAATATTAATTATTTAAATTAATTTCAATTCTGTAAATTTAAAAGAGGGAGTGAAAGCTGTTTAATGCAATATTCTTTATTGTATTTGAAAACATTAAGAAAGAGAAAAAAAAAAAACGTTTTGGAGGGAGGAATGGTTGGAGTATTGAAACCATGCAGGTATAAAAGGCCAATCAAAACTTTACGGTTTCCTTCACTATCACCACTCACCGATGAAATTATTTTCCAATCACAGCTCTCATGGAATCACATCCATGCCCAACAATTCTTCCTTCAAACACTCCATTTCCCTCTCCAAACCTTCCTTCCTCTATTCCACATGGCATTCTCCACCACCGCTGGCGGCTTTGGCTGACCCTGTACTCGCCGCCGTCTCCACAGCCATCAACAACGCCCAAACAAAGCCTCTCGCCTCTTCTCTCCGCCGCCTTCTCCCTTCCTTCAAACCCCACCATTTCATCGACCTCATCAACCAAAACCCTTTCTCTCTTTCCCCCTCCTCTCTCTTCTCCTTCTTCAATTGGCTCTCTTCTATCCCCACCTTTCGCCACACTTCTCAATCCTACTGCGCTATGGCTAATTTCCTCTCTGCCCATCAAATGTTCCAAGAATGTCAATCGATTATACGATTTCTTGTCTCCCGCAAAGGCAAGGACTCGGCGGCTTCCGTCTTTGCAGCGATTCTTGACACTGCAGGTACGCGTTGTTCGAATTTTGTTTTTGATGCTTTGATGATTGCATATTGGGATTCCGGATTCGTCTCCGATGCTATTCAGTGTTTTAGGCTGGTTAGGAATAGCAATTTTCAAATCCCGTTTCATGGTTGCGGGTACTTGCTTGATAAAATGATAAATTCGAACTCCCCTGTTACAATTTGGACGTTTTACTCGGAAATTTTGGAATATGGGTTCCCGCCCAAAGTGCAGTATTACAATATTTTGATCAATAAGTTCTGTAAAGAGGGAAGTATTAGAGATGCCAAGTTGATTTTTAATGAAATTAGGAAGAGGGGTTTGCGTCCTACAACTGTTAGTTTCAATACCTTGATTAATGGGCTCTGTAAATCTAGAAATTTAGATGAGGGGTTTAGGTTGAAGAAGACCATGGAAGAGAATAGAATATATCCTGATGTTTTCACTTACAGCGTTCTGATTCATGGATTATGCAAGGAAGGTAGGTTAGATGTTGCAGAACAACTGTTTGATGAAATGCAGCAGAGAGGATTGAGACCAAACGGCATTACGTTCACCGCATTGATTGACGGGCAATGTAGGAGCAGACGAATTGACTCAGCTATGAACACTTATCACCAAATGTTAACCATGGGAGTGAAACCAGATTTGGTTATGTACAATACACTCTTAAATGGCCTTTGCAAGGTTGGGGATGTTAATAAAGCTAGGAAGCTAGTTGATGAAATGAGAATGGTGGGGATGAAACCTGATAAAATCACTTACACCACACTCATAGACGGTTATTGCAAAGAGGGAGATCTAGAATCAGCCATGGAGATTAGGAAAGGGATGAATGAAGAAGGGGTTGTGCTGGATAATGTAGCATTCACAGCCCTTATTTCAGGTTTCTGTAGAGATGGAAGGGTGAGAGATGCAGAGAGGACCTTGAGGGAGATGGTGGAAGCCGGTATGAAACCCGATGATGCCACATATACTATGGTAATCGATGGGTATTGCAAGAAAGGCAATGTTAAGATGGGGTTTAAGCTGCTGAAAGAGATGCAAATCAATGGCCATAAACCTGGTGTCATAACTTATAATGTGCTTATGAATGGACTTTGCAAGCAAGGACAGATGAAGAATGCAAATATGCTATTGGAAGCAATGCTTAATTTAGGAGTAACTCCAGATGACATTACATACAACATTCTTTTGGAAGGGCACTGTAAAAATGGAAAAGCAGAAGATTTGCTTAAACTCAGAAATGAGAAAGGACTCATAGTAGATTATGCGTATTATACTTCTTTAGTCAGTGAATACAATAAATCCTTAAAGGATCGTCAAAAGAGGTGATGAAAGATTTGTTGTTGAGTGTTAACTTTTTCAGTTTGCAAGAGAATCCACATTGTAGATAAAGGGTTGTCTATGCATATAGGAGCTTGGAACTTCTTAAAAATTAAAAAAGAAGTGAAGGAGAAGGACAATGTGTTCAAATTTCATGGCGGCAATCTAGATGAGGTATCAACTCTTACAACCTTCTTGATAATCAAATTATGGAATGGTGGGTAGAGTTAGACATTTATCTCTCTAGATTAGTTAAGGTACACATGCTCTGAAACGAGAGAGAAAATGCTTTGCGTAACTCTTCTTTTTATACCGTTTGCATAATCGTCCATGGACGAGCTTGATTATAGGGAGTTGTTTGAAAATTTCTATTCTTATTTGAAAATTGTTTTTTCATCTGTGTATTGTAAAGCCCTCCCCAGGTAGGCACTAGATGCATGTCCACGCCTAAGGCTCATTCGAACAATTTTCATTATTTTTAAAAATATAATAATTTTAGTTTTTTCTTTCTTTATTAATTAAAAGGTTAAATTATTTAAAGTGTAAATGCAAAATTCCTGATCTTTATGGTTTTTTTTCTCTTTTTAAATTCTCCCACTCCAACCATGTTCTTTTTAGCTTTAAGATTAATTTGACACCTCCAAAGTAGTGATATAATTATTCGTTTAGAGTTTAATCAATACAATCTCTAAGTTTAGACGGTATAAATTGATACTTGTCTTATTATTATATTATTTTGTGATATGAAGCATACTTTTTTTTGTTGTTGTAGCATAACCAATGTATCATGTTCGAGCGTATTAGCTAAAACTCATTTCAAGTCTGTATGAAATAAAACCAAGAAGTATATAATTCAATTGATAGAAAATATGTATCATTGACTAAGAGACAAAAGGAACGAGTTATCACCCATACACGTTATTAAACTAAAAGACAGCTTGTCATATACTTTGTTCGTACAAGAAGACAAAAGTTTATAATTGGTTTTTGGCTTTGGATAGAGTATAGACCCCTTTTCATCTGCTTTGTAAACACCCTTACCAACGATTCACAAGAATTTCTAGTCCCATGTTAATCGGCAAATATCAATTTATACTCTTAAATTTTGGAGAATTTATTAATTTATATTCTAAACTAATAATTTTATCAATTTAAATGTTGACTGATATATCAAATTAATGATGGGACTCTTGCAAAAATAGCAAAAGAATTTATGATAATAGAATTTATGATAATAGTGTCCATATTACTATATTTTCTAAATAGCAAATTAAAAAGTCGATGACCTTCTGATAGTGTCATGTGATAACTCTTCAATAGCTCTCTGATAGTCATCATTGGTTGTTTTTTTTAAAGTATTTTTGTCATGTGATGCAATTTTCATTAATGATTGTGTCAATTTAAAACCTAAGCTTTTATAAGTGTGTTAATTTAAACCACAAATTTTAATGAACATATCAATTTAAACATTAAACTTTTCATAATGTTTTATTTGGATATATTTATAAAAGTTTAGGATTTAAATAGATACAAATCTATAAATTTAAGTTTTAAATTGATACAACCTTCAAAGTTCAAATTGATACAATTATTAGTTTAGAGTTAAATTAATACAACTTCAAAGTTTAGAAGTATAAATTGATATTTGCTCTTAATATTTTTTTCATACTATATGTATTAGTATTAACGTGTATTTGACTCGTCCACCTGAAAAAATACAACACAATATTTGGTGCGATTCAATTTATTATTGAGTTAGTAAAAATTACCAACTCAATCCCACTTTTCTACCAATTTAACATTTCCAATCGACCCTACTTGCTAGCAACAACTCTAACAACAACTACCCTTGATGATTAACATCACCAGACTTGGATGACATGCTCCAACAACCCATTCAACCCCACCCATATAAAAGTGAAGTTCAATTTTCTTCTCTCTTCCCTTGCTTCCTATACTCGGCCCCCCCACCTCCTTGTTCGCCTCCTTACTATACATGACCTCTCCAAATTAAAGCACCATAAACTATATCTAATTAACGGAAATAATTATAAAAGATCGATTCACTCTACATATGCTAGTGGTCAGCGGTTAAAGGTACTGTATAACCTTCTCTTACATTTTGAAGTTTTGATTTTCTACTTTATTGAACTATAAATTCATGGATAGGATTGAAGATTCAAAGGGTAATAAAGGGTGTACGAGTTATTATAGTTTTTCCCCCAGCTTAAATGCTAAATCAATCTCTCAACTTAATTTTGATGATATATATGAAACCGGTTTGGTTGGAGTGGTTCGGTTTTCTTACGTCTAACATGGGGAAGAAGAGAGAAAAGTATGGAGTTCTTCCCTCCAAAATCTAAAATATTTATATAATAAGAGAGTGGGGATTGGGAAGTAACTAAAAAAAGGGCAAAGCCGAAAGGGAAGAGGCAACAACAGCCTGGCAATAGAGTGGTCTAATTTTCTCGAACAAAAACACAAATAAAATCCTCTCTTCCAAACACATTTTTCAAACAAGACGGCAGATCCCTTTTACGCCTTTTAAATTCAAACAAAATTATACCAATAAACCTTTTTCTCTCTTTCAATTTTTTTTTTAATTTTTTGGGAATGTGTGAGAATAATGTTTGTTTCAACTAGTGGGGTTCACTTAAATGGTTTACATTACAAATTTGATTCCCCAACATACAAAAATAAGTTCAAATTCCATCTTTATAACTCTACACTTGAAACACAAACTTACAAACTCCGACATATTAGTTCCAAACTTTTTAATTTTACTTATAGGTTCAAACGAACTCCTAAGCTTCTCCAAATAATGACTTGATTTAATAAATTAATTATAACCATCTTAGTAAAGTAAAACAAATTAAATTATACTAAACAAAAATTGAAATTTGACTTAGAAATTAATTTAGAGGAAGAACATATGCGATATTATTTATAACTAAAAATCATTTTAATCATTTAATATCATGTTAGTTAATTTTATGTGTATGATGTTGTAAAAAATGTTATGTGTATGCCTTCCACTTTCTCCATTAAATATTGTGATTAGTTGTCATTTTGAAAGTTCTAAGAATAAAAAAATAGGACCTTTCAAAAATTAGAAGCTGCCATAATTAAACATTCCTCTAAAATTCAGGGGTTACTTTTGTATAATTTAAACCAAAAGAATATTGAAAGTAGATTATTAATGTGATGATTGGTTCTACCTTCTTCTTTATAATAATGTTTTTTTAATCAAGCACTTAGAAAGAAAAATAAAACTTAGGTTGCTCCATGTTTGTTCAAAGTTTCTTCTTTATTGCATTCTAAAAATGATAATTATGAAGCAAAATTGCTACAATACCTAAATTTCTGTCAAAATTTAGTTCGAGAATATAATTTAGAGGTGTAAAAATAAATACTAAATTAATTTTAAGGGATTGCAATTTTAATTTTGAGGATGAAATTAACAATTTTAAAATCACATCCAAATGTATGCACAAAGTTACATGAAACAAAAATCGGAAAGTAAAAACGAATTGACAAAACAAATAAATAGAAACCACAAAAAACGTAAAAGTATATCCTAATGGATATGAATTTTTACTTTAGAGGTGATATACATGTTCAAATATATGTGAAAGAATTATTCAATAATGAACCAAGTTAACACGATAATGTGACTTTGTGACTTGTCTCTTAATAACATCAAGGTGTAATTTTTTTGAAAATATGTATGTCGATGGATACAAAATTTGAAGGGTGTTAGTTAAAATCATCACCAACATACTACGTGCTAATAATCTTCTCCAACAAATTCATCAAGTGTAAAGATAAACAAATAAACACCAACATAGACATATCAACTCTAATTAATTTTTTTTAGAAAGAGACAAAACTTTATGTCCTAAATTAACTATACATATATGATTTGGAAATTTGGAAATTGCAAGGAGGAAGGGAAAATTAGAGGAAATTAAATACAAAATCTTGAGTATTTCTATATATATATATATATATAGTTTTTGAATTATTGCAAGAAAAAAAAAACTATTTACAAAAATGTCAATCGTCTCACATTTTAAATGATGATAACTAAACTAAGAACAAAAACAATAGTTATGCCTTCTTTCTTTTATATATACATCGTTCATCATAACACAAAAATAATTTTATTTCAAATAGATACTGATAAACCACTATCACTAATAAATCATTTTAATTTTGTACAAGATTGTTTAAACTAGGTACAAAGATCATTTAGACTAGGTACAAGATCATTTAGACTAGGTACAAGATTGTTTAGATTAGGTACAAAATCGTTTAGACTAGGTAAAGATCATTTAGACTGGATACAAGGGTATAACATCGTTTAGATAGGTACAAGATTATTTAGAATGGGTACAATAGTACAAAATCATTTAGATTGATTACAAAATCATTTTTAATCATTTTTTCATGCGCGCGTGGTGGTAATTGTTTTTAATCGTTTGTGACAACTTGGTTAGTACATTGTTCAATATTGAAGGGAAAAAGAATGATACTACGAATGATTGGTTGGACCTTCAGGATTTGAAAATAAGAAAGGATTTACAACTCATAGAATCCGATAACAGATTGGTGAAGCTCCATGCAAGTTACACGTTGACTAGCAACTAGCGAGTTGGGTTTTGTAAGTACCTGAAATTAGTTAAGTTTTCCTATAGATTCGCTTCTAATATTTCATGTTGTGTGAATGACAAAGACGGAAAAATATTGGGTCTTAAGATCCACGACTGTCATGTTTTTCTTCATCAACTTCTACCTATTAGTATTCAAGCATACTTACCGAAGAATGTGTACACCACTATTACTGAACTGTGTAGTTTTTTTTTTTTTGTGACTTGTGCATGAGAACAATTACAATAAGTGATTTGGACCGATTAGAAACAGATATCATTATCATACTTTGCAAATGGAAAGAATATTTTCATGTCTTCTCCAGCGTAATGGTACACCTTGCTAATCACTTACCGTATGAAGCAAAAGTCACTGGTCTGGTTAATTATAGTTGGATGTACCTCATTGAGAGAAGTCTGCACATGCTGAAACAGTATGTCCAAAATAAAGCACGTTCTGAGGGGTCTATTTGTCGAAGCATATATGACGAATGAATCAAGTACTTTTTGTTTGAGATATTTAAGTGGGATTAAAACTTGATTTTCTCAAAATGAAGAAAATGATGATAACATCACGATGACGAGGTACTTGGTGAGTTTGAAGTGTTCATGGAGAAGGTATGACCATTAGGCGCCGCAAGTTCACGATTTCTATAAAGATAAAAAGAGAAACACCTTGCACATTGGTACATCTTGAACAATGTATGTAGATGAAATCGTGGTGTACCGCAAGTACGTACTTTCAACTCTATACTACACTAGCACTTTATGTTTTTGTTAAGTTATAGGCCGTCACAAATACTCACAACTATGTATTTTAGAAAAGACTTGTATTTTAGAAAAGACTTGAGGTTGATATGTCGTCAGAGAAACAACGTTGTCAACTTATTCAAAAGACATAAACATGTTCGAATTTATGTCCTAAAACTCGTGGTTTGTAATCATATTTTATTCAATAAAGTCGTTATTGATACTAAAATCTTAAATCCAATAAACTAAGGACCCGATGCTATTATTGAGTAAACTTGAACTTTATGTAGAGACATAAACGTGGATCAAGTTCGAGTATATAGCCTAAATAGTCTATAGTATACGAATACAGTTGGACACCTTATTCTGGAGATATTATGGATGCAGCCCACTTTGTAGTTAGTACAAACGATGTGATCCTGAATCATTCATGTAGAGACATGGAAGTGGGGGCATCCTATGTAAAAAGTTTACATAAGATTGAAACCATGAAATAGTAGCTTTTAGTTTATAACACCATTGACTTTAATAAAACTGACTATTCCGTTTATAAATATCTAATGTAACTTAATCTTAATTATGAGCTAGCTATGAACTTCTGTTCACATGAAATTATCCTTAGATCTGCATAGGTGAAGGTAGCTCGATGGTGCTGGTCCAATAAGCCTCCCATTTTAGGGGTAAAACCGAGTGGATAAATAGGGACATAGGATGCAAGATGAAGTTCACTCCTATCATTTTAGGGTTAGTGGATAGGTTATTCTCTAGAGGACTAAATCCAAGTCTTGAACAAGGGACCCCACCATCTCATTGGCTCGAGATGGATTCGGTTTATAAGTTTGACCTTAAACCAGTTGTTCAATAGTGGATCAGTGAGATTTAAGGAGCAAGATGTAGTCTCGGGGGTAAAACGGTACTTTGACCCAGCCTTGATTACGAACATTCTGTGAAGGATTAACTTACTTATCATGGTTATATCACATGGACACAAATATGTCTATATCGAGGGGAGTGCAACTACGAGACTTTAATGGAATGACTCGTTAGTTAATGAAGGTTGATTAACTTGATCTAAAAGAGTGTAGCTAGTTAATCTCTGATCGTTGAAGCTCATGATCTATAGGTTCATTAGGCTCTCCCGCTAGCTCACAAGGAATCAACTTAGAACATTATGATGAAATGATTCGAATTGTTTGAATTAGGTAAAGAGAGAGAAGCCGACGAATATATTTGATATAGTCATCGGTTATAAGCTTAAGATAAAACTTCATGTTTGAATGTGATTTAAATATTAAAAGTATGACTTTGGATTCATATTCGAAAGCTCGAAATTGATGAAAATTGTCAAAGTTGTGAAAAGTCAAAATGTTGAATTTTGACTTTGAAAACTCAAACTTTGACTGACTTTATATTCAAACGTGATTTGAATTTCGAAGAAATGAATACAGATTCATACTCGAAAGGTCGAAATTAGTCTAGATAGACAAAATGGTAAAAAATCAAAATGTTGACTTTAGACTTGAAAAGGCAAACTTTGAATTTGATTTAAATGTTAAATTATCATATTGCCTTTAGACTAATTTAAATAATAACACTTGTTGAGATTTGACAAGCTTATCACTTGCATGTGATATACAAGTGGCTTATTGCATGCAAGTCACCTTCCCCACCAAGAATGCGAAGTGGTGATACAGAAAAGCTCTTGCATGTAGCTTTCTTGTAAAGTGGTTTATTGCAAAGATGAAAGGACTCTTTGTTTTGAAAAGAGTAAAAATTAATTTTGTAATTGTAATTACAAAATAATCCAAGAACTTATTTTACTCTAACAAAAAAAAAAAAAAAAAACAAAAGATCTAATAGTTAGGTTTCTCCAAAAAGATATAATCTCTCTCTATTTTTCCTTCCACCATTCAAGTCCCACAACTTAGTTCTAAGTCTAGAGAATAACAGGTCAACTCTAGTGGTAGTCTCGACTTCAAATTCATAAAGAGAATACAAGAGAAGAAAAGCTTCAAATGTAAGTTTTTTCTATTAACCCCATCTTTGTTTATATTAGGGATATTATGCATGATAATTAGATGCAGTTATAGTAAAATTTGATCCTTATTCTGCTACGCATATCTACCGTTTCCATCAAAATGGGGATTTTCTAATTGGTTTAGAGATCCAGTATGTAGAGTACATAAATCCATTGAAAATTGGTCTAGGCTTATTTTAGACTTATATTCATTAACAAAACAATTTTAGGTCATCAAAATGCCTGAAAGGAAAAACCTTTCTAATGATTTCTTCACACTTGCGATGGAACCTTTACTTGATGTTCAATCCTATAGTGGATGCATCGTTGGTGGGGATACGATTTCACATGATAGATCATGATTCTCGACACACAACACAAAATAGTATAGTCATGGTAGTAAGTGAAAACAATGCTAGTGGAAGTGTCGACAACAATTTTTATGGTGTATTAGATGAAGTTCTTTTCATCCAATATTCGATGGGACGTTGTGTTTGGCTATTCAAGTATAGATGGTTTGACATAGACAAGAATAAAAATCATAGGACACACGTGGAATTAGGATACAAATCAATCAACACCGTTATGTTTTTTGTTTCTTGAGGAATCAATCATTCTCACAATCTAGGCACATCAAGTCTTTTACATCGACGACCCAAAAAATGGTGTCAATTGAAAAGTTGTTCAGGTGGTCCAAAATCCACGTATATGGGATATGCTCGAAGTGGATGATTTTAAGGATCAACAACTGAATGTACCCAAAATCGTTGTCAGACATCGTGTGGATGATCACATTGAAGATGACACCCTATTCAGACTTGATGTTGATCCTACAATGGTGGAAAGACTGATTGTGTGTCATGTTGTTGACAACTTCATAAACGACGATAATGAACAATTATCTATTCAAAGCAGATCAAGCAATGACAAATAATATTGACAAATCATGTATTCACATATATTTCTTCTTTTATATATTAAGTTTCAAGTACTCTTATATGTTAAATAAAATTTGATTTATATGTCCTCAGGTACTATGTCTTTCCCTGTCGGTTTCGATGAGAGTGATACTCTTTTTTATTTCAACACCAATGAGTTTTAGAACGTATGAGGCATGTCATTGGTGGACGACATGTTAGGTTAGTCACCATTACGTAAACAATTAATTGCATAAGCCTGAAGTTCTATTTATGATATTATTCTTTTTTTGTAGATGGCTCTCACTCCTAGAAGACTGGAGCACTCGAGGAACATGGAGTTGGATAGATATGTCTCACAAAATGGGAAGATCTCCATATCTATTGCTTCAAGACAAGATAAGTCGATCTCGTCACATGTCATTCGCTTTAGCTGTATCATCGGTGTGTTAACCCGAAATATTTTTCCAATTTGCTTTCTTAAGTGGACTGACGTTACACCGGAGTACATCAAGCTCGTGAAGGACGGTTTACAGCTAAGTTTTTAAATTACTCGTACATATATGTTACCCATGTATATATATAAAATCCTAATCTATGTGTACATTTCTTTTATAGCAATGGTTCGTGCTGGATTTCACAAATTCAACACTTACTCAGTTTGTTGAGCATCAAATGCTCATCACCTGAAAGGAGTTCAAGGGGCAGAATCACTGCCATTTTAAGAAGTTCAGTGATCCTGAACAGGCACGTGCCAACCCACCCTCTAGATTGAAGAATTGTGTGCACGATTGACACTTTCTCTGTGGTCACTAACTTACTCGAAAGTTTTGGCGATATATTTAGAACTTTTAATGTTCTCAAACGGTAGTTCATTTTTTTTTTGTATGTAACATTTTGATTGTTTTCATGTAGGAGCAATCAACGATGAGCAATGCTGCTAGAGCGAAATAGCCCTACAACCAGAGTAGCAGCTCAAGTCGCTTCTACAACGACGACAACAGAAACTTGCTAAACAACAAGGTCATCCAGTCGATCGTGTGGAGTTGTTCAAATAAACACACGTTGGGGGTGGCCAATTCGTTTCGCCAGAGGTTGCAGATGCTCATGTAAGTTTATTCGATACTTTTGTCTTATTTTGTACATTTAATTTACAAGTTTTATTTAATTAATAAAATTTTTCTTGCAGAATCAATTGCTGGAACTCTAGTCTCACCTACCCAAGAGGGTTATTAACCACTCTCTGGGGACGAGATATGCGAGACAATCTTAGGTAGACGACTAAGCTACTAAAATGGTATATGTTGGGACCCAGGCCAAAATCTCCGACACGCTATTGATAGTTCTTCATCTACATCACACAAGTGAGAGATGCATGCCAAGGAGGTTATCAAGCTAAAAGCTTGTCTTCAGAAAGTAGTAGAAGAAAGTAACCGGAAGCTTGATGAAAATGCTCGACAAATGGAAGAAATGAGGAAGATGATTCAAGAACTCACTTGGGCACTAAGAGGACCTTGATTTCATTGGGGTATATATTTTTCAACTTTTACGTTCTTTAATTTCTTATTGGTGATAAATATTTAAGCTTAATTTTGTGTCATTGTAGGTTCGAAGGCTTAGGGGAACTGACATCCACAACACTTAGATATATGTTTTTAGTTTTTAGTTTTTATTATTCATGTACTTTTCGAACTACAAACATGTACTTTTTTAATATTTTAATTAAATTTAATATAAATTCGATTTGAAATTTTATTAATTTTACATTAATTATTTTTAGAATTTGTATGAATTTAAATCAAATCTAATCCCAAAAAACAATATTGTAATTATAATAAAATAAACAATATTGTAAAAAGGTTTTCCCGACACACAAAATGTGTCAAGAATAGACACTTTTACCGACGCAACGTCAGTCCAAGGTACGTCGTGCAACGTCGATTTTTTGTTTATGCTGGCTTACAAGACGATGTCAGCAATACCCCATTGTTGACTTTTTGACCAAAGTCGACAATACCTATTGTCGACGTTTTGACCAGACGTCGACAATACCCTATTTTTTGCGTCGGGATAGACATTTCCGATGCAATTTATGATTTATACCATGCATCGAACGAACTCCTACTTCTTGGAGTGATTTACAATAATTTTCCACAAATTTATTGTATATACCAGGAAAATAATAATTAAAAATGAACCTTAATTTTCTTTGACATTTTTCTTAAAAAAACATGCAAGTGTAAACACAAAGGAATGTTTTTCTTCCTCAAGTTGTTTTTTGGTTGGGTACTGAAAAATTGCTTCTGTCAACCAAAAAAGCACTTTCAATCCTTTGTGTGGTTACCATTTTCCAGCTGTTTTGCTTCTTTTTATTCTTTACCCTTCCCTTTTGGTTCTTATCAAGTTTTATCAAATTCATATATACACATTTTGCTTTTACATTCTATACCTTTCATATATGTGTTTCTAATTTTTCTTACTTATTTACCTACCTTAATCGGTTAATATATATATATATATATATCTATATATATATATATTTAACTAATAAATTTATATATTTTTTTTCTTTTATCAAAATGAGTTTTTGAGTTAGGGAGTAAGTTATTATAGTCATAGGTTATTTATAGTTTGATTAGAATGTTTGTGTTTGAACGTAGATTATTTAGTTTGAATTATAATAGTATGTGTTTGGTGTTTGGATTATTTTAGTTTGATAAAAAAATAGTAGAAACAATAGCAAGGAATAAAAAATGATGAATGTCAAACAGTAAAAATGGTAGCAAATAGTAAATATTGTAGCAAATTGAAAATTTTAAAATAGTCTTTACCGTAGCTAATTAAAAACATTTAAATAGTATTTATAGAGTAAGATGAGATGGTCGTTATTATAGTTCTAGATAATATTTGGCTCAAAGCCCTCTTTAAATTGTATTTAAATTTTTAGACAAAGTTGAAATTGCTTTTAAAAAAGATATTTTTTTCAAAAATAGAAAAAAACAAACAAACTATTTAAAATAAAATCAAGAAAATCATTACACTTGTATTTATTTAAATATTTTTTGGTCAAATTTTCTTTAAAACTTCAGTTCGTATTAATGTCAAAAGCAAATACGAAACACTAAACTTTAGTGAGCAATAGATAATGAGTAAAAAATGTAGAATTTTGGAGATAAAATGAAACTAAACTTATAACTCACCCTCAAGATATAACCTTAATGAAATTTAAGAAAATAAATGAAAATTTTCTCAAAAGTTAAAAAGTAAAAATAAAATATTTTGAAATTAAGAAGGAAACAAAATCTACTGAAAATTTAGTAGTAAAAATATAATATTTGAAATTAAGAATCAAATTAAATGAAGACAATACTAAAAAGTTGAAGAGGGTGTGAGATGTGTTTACAAAATAATAAAAGCAAATATGTTATATAAGTTAAAACTTTACATTAAATTAATCACAAATCAATTGAATAGTCGTAAAGGCACAATAGAAAACATTGTGTAAATATATTTTAAAAATTTCCAAAAAAGTGAAAACTACTCTTTTCAATGCTCTATTTAATATGGAGTTTTTTTTTTACACTTACGAATTCACACTGTGTATCTTAATGTTTTTCAAATACCTCATCTCTACTTATCCTCTTTTTTATAAAAGTGTTTCAATTTTTTTTAAAAGTGTATCAAAATTTATTTTTGTCAAACCTTTAATTATTTTCTTTTTTTAAAATAACTTATTTTCAAAACCAAACAAATATATATATATATAAACTCTACATTCTTTCCTCTAATTCATCTTAATAATTTCTATTAATTGAAAAATCAATAGATATATAAAAAAACTATACAATGTAAAATTTTATCATGCTTTATAAATTATGTTTCTAATTTTGATTGTTAGTCAATATATCTTTACATGTTTATAGAATTGACATTTTAATTATATTATAAAAAATTCATAACATAATGTGAGTATTTGTTTACCATTAATACTTAATTGATCTTTTATTGTCATTTTAGTAAAATTGAGATCTTAATACTGTCTCTCCCTCTCCACTCATGGTAAATTCTAATTTTTTTGACCTCTGTAAAAAAATTCTAATTTATTTTATTTCCATCCACATCATAGTGAAAAGATTTGATGCATTAATAAAAACTCATACACTTTCAAAAAATAGAAAAAGAAAAAAAAGAAGAAGAGTGAATTAAAGAAGAGATCACATGAGTGATATGAAATGGCCACGTGTCAAACGTAGCCATGGAGCAACCAATAAACACAACGTATCTAATCATGTCATTGTCGGGAATAATTAAGGTTACCGATTTTTTCCAAATTAAAAATTTTCAAACAAAAGTATTTATTGTTTTTTTTTATTAAATTTAGTAACATATAACTCATTTCCAATCTAAATTTTATTCATTTTATCACACAAAAACATATATTTGTCTATATTTAATTAAATACTTATTCTAAATAATTCTTAATTAACGATGAGTACGGTTAGTCAAAGTTGGTTTTTCAACTAAACTACGATGCTCAAATCGATTCCTACGATGATGATCAATTGATTCAAACAAACACTAATCAAACTCTTTCTTATTATTTATTAGTCACCTTTAATTCGAATAGTTCGACTTTTTAGTTTCTTGATCTATCGTGCTTATCACTGTTTTCGTAATATTCTTTTATTTTAGTTAAAATATATGTGATGGGTTTTATGGAATTTGTTTAGGTTGGCGGTTAAGAATATATAAGATTCATTTTGAATACTGAGATGTCTTCATCTTCCCGGCCAAATTAAAAACGCCCATTTGCCCTTGTCTCTCCTTTTTCCATTCTTTTACTTCCAAAACTATATCATTATTATGTCCTTTTCCAAATCAAAATACTTTTATTATTTTTCTAATTATTAAGACACTATTATAACATTATTATGTCTATTATTTATGTTTTTTTTTTTTTTTTAATTTTACTACTTTGTTTAATTCAAATTTGACTTTTTTTTTGGAATTTTGAAATATTAAATTTAATGTACACAATAACATCTATTTTTTTTTTTTTTTTATAAAACCTAACAGAGTCTATTTATTTATTTTTGACAATATTTAAGATTGAAAAAGCTAAATTTAATAGTAGAAGTTTTATGTGACATAATTTTACTTGAGTACTTTAATTTGATATAAAAACCATTTTTTTTTCATATAAAATTACAATAAAATATTGAGTATGTTATAAAGTGGTTATTGTTGTTATCTTCATGTATACATACATCTAAATCTTTTACATTAAGATTTTAGAGTTAAAACTTTGTACATATTTATCAAAATAATGAAAAGAATATAGGGGTGTAATAGGTTGGTTTTGAAAAATTAAAACCAACCAAATTTTTATCTAAATTGAACCAACTTACTGATAATGTTTGAAATGTAATAAAACCTTTTAAAATGTTGGAATATATTATTTTGTTAGAATTATAATTCACATCTTATGAACTTAGCTAAGAGTGACCATTTTTATAGGATAGAAAAAATTTTGTTTTATTTATATATGAAGTATATATGTGAAATGAAATAACTATACACACATTTACACAATAACACAATATCAAATATGATTATATAAACATTCCAAAACCCACACACGTGTATAAATCTTTACTGTCCATCATCACTTCAATCTGCTACACTCAGCTCCACCAAACCCTACTCTCTTATTGGCCAAATCATACTCCACCCACATATTCTGTTGATGAACGGTACCGATTATATTACTTCCAATCCCAAGCCTTCCTGACCGTCCAATCCCCACACACTTCACTCCTTTTTCCACCTCCGTCAAAACCCCTTCTCCTCTCCCCACGAAAATCTCCACTCCATTATCAAACTCAAACGACATGTCGCCAATCCTGCGGCCCACCTCCACCGTCACACCGGCGTCGAAACACATGTCGGCTACGGCGGCATATACGTAGCCTTTCTTCATCATCGCACCCACTAATCTCACTACCTCCTCTTTAACCTTCTCATACGCTTCATCCACTAAATAAGTCAGGTCCGAACCGGAGTCAATCATGGTTTGACCCGACCCACCCGCATCCGGTTTGAAAGCGGCTGGGGGGATGTTTAACCGTTTTCCGGCTATTTTTATTGCCTTCATAGGGAGAGTGTAAGCCAGTGGGTCGAGATTCGGAGAGCTTTGACTTTCCGGAAAAGTCAACATGGTGACGTATTTGAATTTGGAAGAATTGGGGTTATCTCCCAGGTAGAATAGCCCGGTGGGATTAGGCCCGGTTCGACTCGGAACGCAATAGGAGAATTTGGAGATTTTAGCTTGGGAGATAAAGGACAAACGTCCATGATTCATTCCCAAAATACCCCTGTTTTCGGTGGAGCCTTGAGCGCAACCGAGGATGACGGGAGGGGTAGAAAGAGAATTAGAGAAGGTAAATTTTTCTCTGACGAGATTTCCCTCAGCCAAGGTACCGTCAGCGTAGAAGTAGGAGTAGTGGCAGAGGCGATTTTGATCACAAGAAGTGGGAAGAGTAAAATCTGGAATTCGGGGTTTGCAGATGGGGTGATTACAAGGGAGGAGAGAAAAAGAAGAGGAGAGAGAAGGATCAAAGGTGGCGGTTTTAGGCTTGGGCAAGGGGGGCAATCTTTTCTTAACTTTTTTGTCATGACATTGAATCCAAGAGAGTTGGCTGCCGGTGTCTAGAACCAAGTCAGTGGGCTGTGGCGGCGTTCCGATCGGAAGAGAGACGACGAGGGCAGAGGAGGAGTATTTGAAAGGAAGCTTGAAGGGGCCATGGGATGATGGCTTTTTGACGTAAAGCTGGGAAGAGTAGTATAATGGGGTAATATTGGAGGGTTTTTCAGTGAGAGAAAGAGGGAAGGGGAGAGAGAGGGAATTGGATTGAGAGAAGGAGAGAGTGAATAATGAGAGAGAGAAGAGAATTAGAAGCATTGTTGATTGTGTTGGGGGGGGGATTGGTGAAGTGGAGGGTTGGGGATTATATACATCAGGAGAGAAAAAAAAAATAGAAGAGAGAGAAAAAGAAAAGAAATTATTCGCGGAGGGCAAGGATTCCATGCTGTTAAATGTGTGATAGAGAGAATTCAAAAGCTGAATGGTAAATTTTTGCCCTGAGGTAATAAATCGTATCATTGACCTGTAAAATTCAGGAAATTTGCGTCCAATAAAAACTTAACATAATTAACGTAGGTAATTTTTACTAGAAAAACAGGTAAAGATTTGAGATGCCTATTTTTATATGCACATACTTAATAATTTAAGATTAATGGTAATTAAAGATGTTTTTGTATGCATAAATAGGTGGAGAATTTAAATGATATTTTGTGTTTGTAATGTTAGGGTTTTAGGAGGTAGTTAGTTTTGTAAGGTTATGGTAGGAGAGAGAGAGGGAAAGAAGTGGGCATAAAACCACCAAGAAAAAAGGCCAAAATTGAAAAAAAGGGGAATGACGCGTTTTCTTTGTAGAGTTGTAATAACATATCTAATTAGTTTAATTGTCACATTCCTTTTATAATTTATTTCTAATTTTTTGGGAGGAATTAAATTGCATGGTGTTAGATTATGCTAAAGTCCCCTTGCCTCTTTTTTTTGTTCCTCCCTCCATGATTCATTTAGTGTTCCCGTAAGTTTCTACCCTACAATAAATTGAGTTTTTTCTTCACACATGGATCAAAAATAAATCTAGAGAACGAGTAAGAAAAAACAATTAACTCGTTTTTCAAAACACGAAATATTTTTTTAAAAGATTTTAAATTTGTAGTATTTTTGTCGTGTCGTGAGTTTGTTTGTGAAAGGAAAAATGTGGTTATAAAAAGAAGTGAAATATTAATACACTACTTTTTCTTTTTTAAAAAATAGACTAAATGATACAAAATGTCTCTCCAATTTTGCAATTTTAGGTTAAAAATAAGGATCCTTCCAAAAATAGTAAAAAAAATTATGATAATAGAACTTATGTCACTACATTTACTAAAATGTAAAAGTAACAAATTTAAAAGTCGATAACCTTATGATTATTGTCTGATAGCCATTCGATAGCTCTATGATTACCGTCTGTAGCCGTCTGATATCAATAATTTTTTTTATTCATAATATGTAAAATATAGGTATCATGTGCTGTTCTTTTCTAAATGTTTTTTTTTTTCATTTGATGCAATTTTTCTTAAAAATATTCCTAAATTTTCAAAAGTTTCAAAAATATCCTCAAACCTTAAAAAGGTTTTTTTTTAAAAAAATACACTTACGGTTAGTTTTGATGAAAATTGTTAAAGCTTTGTTTAAAAAAATAACCCTAAGCTATTTAAAAGTAAAAAAAAAAAAAAAACAACTCTAGCAATTAGTATATGAACTGAAATCGTTAACATCTCATTGGAAAAATAACTCGATCTAAATTAGAAAGATCTCTATCTCGTTGCTATGAAAAAGTTAGGGTTTCTCATTGTGATTATGTTATATACATATTCAAAGGACACTTAGTCCTCTAGTTAAGGATGTCAATTCAGTTTGTTTTAAGAGAAACATATGTATTATCTTGTTGTTTCAATTTGTGTTAAAAGAATGGAATGTTACATGTATTGAAGACATACTCTATTTTCTCCTTACTATTGTGCGTCGTGGTTCATTGAGAGATGATTTTCTAAGCTCAGAAGGAGTCTAAGTCATTCGAACAAAGAAGATTTTGTTCAATGGAAAGATACAACATTGTGAGAGAGGGAGTCTCACAAACTTTAGGAGGACTCAAGTTCTTCAGAGAGAGAGCACTACAAGAAATTTATTATTCAGTGGCAAAGTTTTAGTGGCATAAGTGATTTTTGTTAGTAAATGGTTACTTTTAGCAACACAAAAAAAAGTTGTCACAAAATATTATTATTAGCAACATATTTTTAATTCATGTCACTAAAACTTTTAGTAACACACAAAATAATATCACTAAAAGTTAAATAATTTTAGCAACAAATGAAAATGTTAAAAACTCTACCAAAATCTCCCTCCTTAAATCTCCCTCTAACTTTTCATTTAATAATTTATTAAACATATATTTTTTTTCATCAAGCCCTAATTTCTCTTCATCTTCCATGACAAAAAAAAAAAAAAAAAAAACCCCACAATTCCACATCCCCAAATTCCCAACCCTCTCCATCTCATCGGTCGACCATGTTTCAATTAACTCACGTCAACTAACTGCAACCGACGACCACCCACGACAACCCAACTTCTCCTTTTGTTTATATCAACTCCATCTCCCTCCTCTCATCCCCCCCTTCCCACCCCATTCCCCCACCTCCCCTTTCTACATCCATCAAACCCTTCTTCTTTTTTCCTTTTCTATCCATCTCACCTCCCCTTGAAGATTCGGTTCTCATCAACTTTTCCATGGCTGAGTTGACTCAGCCGGAGGTCTACTCGCCCGACAATCTGTACGTCTAGAAGACCCTCTTGAACTGGTTGGCTTTCTTCTTCCAGATCTTTGTTTCCATCCTCACAGCTTTTGGACACCTTCGTCTTCTTTTTGTGCAAATTGAGATGTACTTCTTTGATTTCGTCCTCTTCTTTTGGGTATATATTCTTACCTTTGAAAATGGAGGCTTGTGAATGCTAGTGGAAGAAGAAGAGTATGCGAGGAGGCTCAAGAGAGAACACAGAAAGATATGACAAAGGTCTAAGTAGTTGCACATATTAGGAAAATGATCAAGCTTTCTCCTAAGAGCAATTACTATCTCCACAATGTTGTCTTGCATTATTTGCTCAAAGGTGTGGTGGTTATAGTTTTGTTCTTATGAAGATAGTTTTACACCATTTCCTATGGTTTTTATTACTTTGGACAAACCTACATGCTTGAACTCATTTTGTGCTTAAGATTTGCTATAACTTATATATTATGCTTTTAATGCTTGTATGAACTCGTTTCAACAATTTTATATTATGCTTCTAATGCTTAAGATTTGTTCAAAAGTATGAGTGAACAGATCATGATAATTCAGTAAGTTTTTTTGGCATTCTTCGTTGTTTTATCCAATTCTTTAATGGCGTAAAGAATAAAACTATTTGATAAAATGTTGCTATGTCAACCCATTTTAATTTGATATTGTTGTATTTTGATTTATGTTGTGGAATCCAAGTTTGTATTTGAAGCCAAGTTCACCCATGATCATTGAGTTTCAAGCTTCTTAAAGTAAGATTATTGGACCACACTACAGAGACTACAAGGGCAATACAAAATCAACAAAATTTGAAACGTGCTTGATGTTTTTTAAATGTCATGAACAAGTATATTATTGATGTTTTTCCAAAGTCATACACAAATATATTCTTGACGTTTTTCAAATGTCATAAAAAAGTATATTCTTGACATTTTTCAAATGGCATAGAAAAGTATATTCTTGACTTTTTCAAATGTCGTTAACATCAACATACTTGACGATTTTACAAGTCATGAACATTTGAATACATGACGTTTATAAACTATGAATGTTTATTATTCTTGACATTTTTAACTGTCATGAACTTCGACTTTCTTGACGTTGACTTCAATGATAGTTTTAAAATCGTCAAGAATAATACTTCTTGACTTTTAAAATGCTTGCATTTGTCGGTTTGATCAATTATGAAGGGTAAGGGGCACTTAGCCAATCCACTAAAGCTTTTTCTCATACTTTGTGACAGTGATGTAGCCTTGAATTAAACTTATAAATTCATTCCTATTTCTGTCGCAAAAGAAGTGAGGGTAGAACTTATCCCAAAACGTGATAGGTTTTAGATATACAACTTACTGTGGCATTTTTTTGATAAAACAATGGAGTCAAAACACAAGATAAAGAACGAAAATGCATAGCTTCTAATGCAAATTTATAACATTAAAAAAGTGCACCTTACATAAGTCATTATGCTTGCTTAACTATACATTTCAAGTGTTTTTATATGCAAGATAATGATATGCAAATAGCTTGACGATTCAAATCACAAGGTGAGATGCCATCTCATTGATTAACGTGTAGAAATACACGTTATTCTAGCCTCTTTTATTAGAATAATGAGGTCGAAATTAAGAAAAAGTTTATCAAATCGCGTGGTTTGTATTGAAATTGCATAATACTTGGAAATATATTTTACATAAATTCCCTTGTCTACTTTTACCCAGTTTTTAGTGTCTCAAGGCAGGATTAATAAGAATGAAGAAACTAGTGAATGACAGAGGAGCTCATGAAAGCGTTACCCTATCAGAACCCCATCTAGCGAGTACTATTTCTAGGCGAGGAACCATGTCATCGCGTGAGGAAGGTTCACTAGAAGATAAGAATGGTAGTCGGAGTTGATGTGACTTGGCAAGACTGTAATCAACACTAACATGATCAGAAGAATAGAAGTTTTCCACTAAAAGTTCCTATAAAAAGACTCAAAGACCACCAAGATAGGTGTGTCTGAATGAGCCAAAATTTCGAAAAGGCCTGAATGGACCAAAACCTAAAGAGGGGTTGAAGGGAATAGTCTTTCCACTGTCTGTAAAGAGTGCTTTCCTTCTCCTTCTTTGCTCATACTGGTAGTCGGAGTTAATTTTCCATTTCCCTATAACTTATACTCATTTCCCTTCTCTTTATCTTTCCTTTTTGTGTTCATTTGTAATATGTACTATTCATATCGTACAAGGGCCGAAGACCTATATTCTTTCTTATATGTTACATGTACCTATTCAATCCATGATTTCTTTACTTTCCATCAGTCAATGTGCTTATTTGTAGTTGAGTTATTCTCATCTCTTGGCTAGTGTAATTGAGAGGTAGACTCTAGCACTAAGATTTGATATTAATTCCCCATGTTCAACCATGGATCATTTAGGTAAACCTACTCTTTCACTTGTACTTGGCCAAACAGTAGGAAAAATTACATGTGATATGAAGTTAGTATTCATGTGATAAAGAGGGCTTCGCATACAAGGATCATGGCCAATGACTTATTGCATAGAATCAATCATGTGAAACAGAGAGACATAGTGAGCACATTGCATGTTGTGAACATGCTCAATGACGTACCACCTAGACTAATTTGTAAACTTCGAACACGAACAAAAGTCTGTTGGATCGATATGGCAACCCTAGAGGGGGGTGAATATGGTTTAAATAAACTTTTTGACAAATAAAAAGTAAAATCAACTAATTAGATATTTTTTAAATTTAAATAAAGAACTTTGTAAACTTTGTTAAATAACAAGATTGATAAAAAAGATATGAATGGAAGTATGCAATCAAACTCAACCAATAAGAATATGTAACTAAAATTGAATTAAAAAATAACTAGAAAAGAGTTAGAGAAGAAGACACCATAATTTTATAGTGGTTCGGTTAAACTCAACCTACATCCACTTTTCCAAGCACCTCTCGGGATTTTGATTGAAAATCTTCTTTTGACTCTTTCCACGGATTTGAGTCGAACAGATTCTTGCTCTTTTTTCGGGTTCAAAAGCAAACCCGATCCTTTCCACGGGTTAGGATCCAACCGTTACAATATGTTGAAGTTTTTAAATCACACAAAAGAAAACTCTCTAAAAGAGTGAGTATACAATTTGAAGCTCACAAATTTAATCCTCTCAATACAATAAGAAGCTCTTAAGAGTAAGATGAAAAGAATAAAAATTGGAAGCTTTAGAGAATAACAATGTTGACTTTTTCCACTTTTTGAGGATTGTAAAGTTTTAATGATCTTGTCTCTTTAAAATTTGGGAAAAGTGAAGTATTTAAAAAGAGAGGAAAGATAATTCAAAATCATTTTGGGTCATTAGATATAAGTAAAAGAAAAATGAATGGTTGGGATTTAAACTTAATTAGCCGTTAGACACAATACAAATAATAATATAATAATATGTCTTTTCAAAATACTTTGTTTAAAAAGAAACCAATAAAGCAACTTCACCATCTTTAAAAAAAAAACTAGCCGTTAGAAACAAGGAAAAATAATAATATTAAAGTCATTTTCTTTTTACATTCATTTTCTTTATAAAAGCTAATAAAACATAACCAAAAGCCATATTTGTTACTCCTCCATTGCTCCAAGTGACTTTCTCTAATTGGTTCAAATTGAATGTTTGGTCGCCACATCACCATCTCGGGTATTTTTCCGTTAAGCTTCTTTTAGCAATATTTTCTTCGTTTGAACTTTGATTTGGGTGATTCAAGAGGCGTTAGAATCATTTTTCCAAGCTCTACGAATGGTCTATTCAAATTAATAAAATTTTCAATAAAAAAAATCAGATTTGTTATCATCAAAACATAAATTAACTAAATAATTAAAATAAATTAATTTGAGATTAAGGGCCAAAAAGTCAACAAAGTCCGCACTCGCATAGATAAACACCACTCATCATGCGAGATGATTCGCTAGAAGACAGGAGTGATAGTTGGAGCTGGTGTGATAAGAAATGACTACTTTCTGCACAGACATCCATAGGCAAGGACAAATGTGTAACATAACATAATTTATTTTTCGCCTGTATGCCTACAAAAGACTCCAACTCCACCATGAACAAAAAAAAAAAAAAAAGAAAAAAGAAAAAAAAAAAGAGATGAGGTCATCCCTTAAAGATGCCGGTGAAATGATGAGTTTTAGAATCCTTTGCCATCTGTAGTAGTAGTTCTTGCTCCACCTCTTCTCTGGTCAATATCTGAGTGAGAACTTAGAGAGATTAAAAAGAGAGAAGCTCATCCACAATTCTCCTAATTTGTAAAAGAGCCAAGGAATGCACAATGCATTCTACGGATCGATACATTTCTTTACTTTCCATTTTTGTATTTTGTAATGTGTTATATGAATGTTGATATTCTTATGGCCTAAAGGCCTACATTATCAATACAATGCATTTGTTATCCACTGTCTCTCTTTCATCTCTTTACTATTCATCTTGCTGAAGTGTTATAAATAGTTTATGTATGTATTACATGCTTGATAAGGGTTCTTTGAATACAAGACTCATCGTGTATAGCCTAAGCTTAACTCAATCACTTGATCAGTGCTTGTCGTCAACTACTCGAGAGAGTAAGTAGCAAGGACCTCACTAAACATCTGCATAATGAATTCTGGCATTGTGCCTCCAATCATTTATATATTAAAAGGAGAACAAGTGTGATGTTTAGGAATCAAGAAGTTTCTTGCCATAAATAGAGAGGCAATGTAAGGCTTATAAGTAAGGAAACCTAGATATATATTGCTTGATTTATCTTTGCCATTTGTGTCCAGAAAAGAGAACAAGTGGGGTGTTTAGGCACCGAGAGGTTGCTCGCCTTAAATAGAAGATGGTTAAATGGTCTACATTGCATCAAGGACTTCTCGTATGGCTTAAATCACCTATAATGCAGATACTTTCCTTTGCCTTTCTACATGCAAGTTAGTTTACATTCCGTAATTTTTTCGTTCCATTCCTCTATTAAAGAATCCTCTGTGTACATATTTAAATTAGTATAATTTTATATTTATACTGTATAGAAATTATACCGCTTGGGATTAGAAGTAGGATTTATATCTATGTTTGTTAGAAATTCTCCGTGTTCAATCCTTGCTTATTTAGGAAACCTCTCAGTTCGCTTACACTTAAAAAAGCGTGAGTAAAACATGTGCTCACTGAAAAATTAGAAGAAACATCCACACTTAGTGAGAAAGTGTACCTTTTATAACATGGTCCTCACCTAAAGGCAAAGTTAGCACTTTTTATTGCATAACTTAGTCAACTCACGTTGCAAGTGGCAGAAATAGAACCTTAAATGATGAACCAACGAAGAATAATTAAGTCGATGAGAGTCACAAAACCAATTCGCGTACTCAATCCAGTGTTCAATTTGTGAGAAGAATGTATTACAACAATGATTTTTTGAAGTCCTTCCATGTAACAAAACTTACTCCACCTGATTTCGTTGCATGGAGAGTCCACCAATGTTCAATATTGCCTTTCAACAAAAATGCTACCAATTTCACTTTTCTTTCCTCGGGGCAATCTATCACCCCAAAAAATTTCTTAACTAAACTCAACTACTTCTCTACATCAGTTGGACTAATGGTTCCTTCAAAGGTCATTACTCCCAACACTTTTAACCTCTCAATGCTAAACCTCTTGTCCACATTAGAGATTGTAGGCATAAGATGATCAACTGTTCTTTGAGCAAAGGGATGAAACATGCTTTCCTCTACATTTTGCCTAATGGTCTTATGTGGGATACTAGACATCTCATTCGATCCTTGTGGTCTATTAGCGTTCCTAGTAGTTGGAACATTTGCTGCTACTTACCTTCCCTGCCTGGCCTTCCTCGTGGTGCCATTACCCCTATAACACATCAATAGATTAGATTTTCACACTATCAGATGAATATCTATATGCATGACTTCTAAGACTTTTCTCAATAACTTATGCTCTGAAACAATTTTTCACTTCTCGCCCCAAAGTCACTATATGCGACCAAGTGGAGACGTGACCACCTAGACATTGTATGTTAGTCTTTCTGATAACGTGTATAAATATCCGTTATTATAACCTCTCTTATTAGAATAATGAGGTCAAAACGCACAAGAAGTTGATCAAAACGTGTGACTTATGTTGTAAATACATTAGTAATTAGAAATACATCTTACATAAGTATCATGCATGTTTTACGTGATTTTCATGTTTAAACACATAGTAAGTGGACAAGAAGAAAATAGCAAATCACTGAGGACATCTCGCGCATAGTCAACGCAATAGGAACTCGCCTAGTGAATAACGTTTCCAGATGGGGACCCACGTCATCAACGAGGAAAGCTCACTGGAAAACAAAAACAATAGTTGGAGTGATGCGACTTCATAAGACCAAAGTCAGCACTAAAAGTCTTAGAGGAACGATTGTTTCTTAAATATATTGTGGGCGCTAGATGACAATTAATCACGAAGCATTTTTTGTATTTTCATTGTGAACATATGTACATTTTTTTCGTTTTTTAAATTGTTCTATATAATATAAATATTTGAGCGTTTTGTTATATTTGGTAAAAGACCTCTAAAATTATCCGTTTTAATTTCTCATAAAATTGACATTCATATTTATTTGAATTTTTATTGCCATTTTGGTAAATTTGGGATCTTAATACTCTCTCTCTCTCCCTCTCCACTCATGGGAAATTGTAATTCTTTTGAGATCGGTAAAAAATGTCAAGAGATAGGTAACTTTTTACTTTATTCCCATCCATACCATGTTGAAAAGATTTGATGCATTAACAAAAACTCATACAATATAATTGAAGAAGATATATGAAATGGACACGCGTCAATCGTAACCATAGAGCAACCAACAAACACAACATATCTACCGGTTATTTGCAAATTAAAAATTTTCAAACAAAATTATTTGTTGTTTTTATAAAACTTAGTAACACATGGCTAATTGCAATCTAAATTTTATTATTCTTATCATAAAAAAACATACATTAAAAAACATACTTCTCTATATTTTAATCAAATACTTTTAATTAGATGTAATTCATAAATGAAGTTGAGTATCGGTTAGTCGAAGTTGGTTTTTCAACCAAATTATCACTAAATCAATTATGATTGGTTTAGTACATGTTCAAATCGATTTTCACCATGAAAAATTATAAATCAATCGTTGGTGATAAATTGATCAATCGATTTAAACTTTTGAATTTTTTTCAAAATGTTATTGGTTTAAGTTTTTTTCCAAACGAACACTTACCAAGCTCCTCCTTATTACTTATTGGCCACCTTCAATTCAAATACCTCAATTTTTCAGTTTCTTAGTCCTATCATGCTCAATCATCCCGTTCGAAGTAAACTTAAATATTCTTTTATTTTAGTTAAAATCACTACAAGAAAAATGACCTACCATGACACCTTACTACAACCCAAATTGAAACGAGAGAGAGAAAAAATGCCACAAAAATCAAAATTTTCGTTTTTGGCGAGGGAAAACGATGTTTTCGAATTCAACTTTTTTGTAACAGTTATTTATTGTTAAACTTTACCCTTTAATTTTATTCACGGGGTTGCCAAGATTGGTGTGTCGTCGCCATCTACCCACAACCACCACTCCCTTTGTTAATCTCTATCACAACCTCTTCCTCTTGGTGCGTGGTCTTGTTGTGTTTTTCTTTACACATTTCATTTGTACATTAATGGCCAATTAGTTTGAGTTGAAATAAACATCATCTTTATCTTTAAATAGGAGAAAACATTCTTTCAGAAATTGTGCATTTCAGAAGTATGTTTTTTATTTAAAAGATACAGAGAACTTACTTTTGTTAACATCTCTGAATTTGTAAACCATCGTATTGGGACACCACCCGTTAGAGACCTTTCTATCCTCTATGATGAGATTGGTTTGTGGAAACCAATTGGGATGGAAAAAAATTTATACATATTTGAGAGAAACTCTTTTCCTTTTTCAGAGAGCAAAAGCCTTAGCTTTTTTTCTTGATCAATTTGTTTTTAAATAAAACTATTTTCTTCTAGATATTTATAATTCTCTTTCTTTCTTGGAATAGGAAAAGAAGTAGGAGAGAATCATGAGATTTTATTATCAAATCTTCTAATTAATTAATAATTAATCAATTAGTTAATAATTAATTAAATCATATTGAATTATAATTTCATTCAAATAGATTTAAATGAATATCTCTTGAATATCTTAGAGGACGTTGGGGGCGTTGAGTGAGTTATTATAATCTGTAGTTATTATAGTCTGTGGGTTATAATAGGTTATGAGTTATTATAATATGTGTTTGGTACAGATTATTATAGTTTGAGTTATTATAATCTATGTTTGGGAAAGTAAGGAATAGTGAAATGAGGGAGTGAGGAATAGTGAAAGGAGGGAGTGAGGAATAGGACAAATAAGAAAATAAGTAGAATTGGCCTAATTATAGGATTGTGATAATCCTCGGGCAAACATGGAGTGGGCTCCTTCATAATCTGAGAGCCAAACGACCCCTTATAGATTTATATTAATATATTTAATCAAATCATATTTAATTAATATTTCATTCAAATCTTATTTGAATGAATATCTCTGTAATATTTTATAGATTTAATTAAATAAAACTAAACTATTAATTAATTCTCCATTTAATTAATAGCTAAATTAAATATCTTATATTTAACTTGAATTAAATTTGAATCATATTCAAATATAAGTTTCGCTCATAACCAATCATTTTAACGTGAATCTAATTCACATTAAACTAGTTCAAATATTTTCTCTCTCATAAATTAATTTTGAATCACATCCAAACTTAAGTTTATATAATAAAGTTTGATAAACTTTATATGATAATGTATCACTATACATTAAACTAATTTTCAAAGTAAATTTGAACATTTCAAATTACAACAACCAATATAAATAAATTTTATTACCCTTTACGAACTAAGAAGGGGACCTAATGAACCTACAGATCAGAATCTACAACGATCTGAGATTAATTGGCTAAACTCATTAACCACATTAATCAATATTCGTTTATTGTGTGTACACTCCACTAAAGACTCACACCCGAACTCTCCTCACTGTAGGTATATTTTTGTGTCCATGGATAAAAACAATAACAGTAAGTTAGTCATTCACGAGTGTTTGTAACACCAGCTGAGTCAATTTACTGTTTTGCCATTAGGTTACCTCTAATCCTTAAATATTAGTGTTTCTCCAATGAACAACCTGTTTATGCTCCTATCGATAAACAGAAACCCCTCTCGTGCCATAGAGAGAGAGTTTGACTCTTTGTTCAAGACCTAGATACATCATTTAAGGGAACATTTATCTACTTACCCTAAAGTAGGAAATGAGTGAATTCCATCTTGTGTAATTATGTTCCTAGCTCCCCTCTCGATCTTGTTCCCAAAATGATAAGCTTATTGAGTCGACGATCTGGTCACTCTCACCCGTACAAATCAAAAGATAATCCCTCGCGAGCAAAAGTTCATAATACACTCAATATTAAGATTAAGTTACCTAGGTCATCCTAGTGAATAGAAACCTAACTAGTTAATGGAGTTACATCTAGTGGTTACTATTTTGCGGTCCGATCTTATGCAAACTCATTGCATAGAATACCCTCACTCGCATGTCAACTACAAGAACGTGGATCATTGCGTTTGTATCAAATACAAAGTGAGTCGTATTCATAGTGCTACCAAGATAAGGTACCCAACTTTATAGTTATATTATAGACCCTTTAAACTGAGCTCGACCATTGATTCATGTATGTCTCTACATACTGTTCAAGACTCATTAAACAACTTAGGATGTTAGTTTATTGGATTTGGATTATTAAGACAAAACTAATAATATAATCAATAAGAATTATTACAATAATCACTTTATTAATAAAGATCGATGAATTATATTTACAATCTACGAGTTTAGGACATAAATCCTAACAAATTATTGTGATACAATGACTTCAAAAAAAATGTTGAGAATTTTAAATCTAACAATTTTAATTGTTGTAGTAGACTATTTTTCTTGTAGTGACTTGATTGGTTTTACGGGATTTGTTTAGGTCGTAAGTTAAGAATATAAGATTCATTTTGAATACTAAGATGTCTTCATCTTCCTAAACACCAAGTACCCATGCCTCTCCATTTTCCATTATTTTACTTCCAAAACTATATCATTAATTTTGTCCTTTTCCAAATCATAATACTTTTGTTCTTTCTTTTTTAATTATTAAGACACTATTCCAACATTATTTTGTCTATTATTTATGTTTTTTAATTCTAATCTTACTGCTTTGTTTAATCCAAATTTGAAATATTAAATTTAACATTTATTTTTTATATAACCTACCTGAATTTATTTATTTATTTTTAACAATATTTAAGAGGAAAAAGCCAAAATTTTAACATCCAAATCAATAGTATAATTGTCATGCCAATTAAACTATGAACATAGTTTTACTTTAACACTTTGACATTAGAAATTGTTTTCTTTTCTTATAAAAGACAACAATAAAATATTGAAGATGTTATAAAGTAGTTATTGTCAACATTGTCTTCATGTATACATACATCTAAATCTTTTACATTAAATTTCTAAAAGTTTAAAACTCTATAAAAATTGAAAGAATATAAGGGTGTAATAGGTTGGTTTTGAAAAATTAAAACTAACCAAAATTTTATCTAAATTGGACCAACTTACTATTAATTGTTTGAAATGTAATAAAACCTTTTGAAATGTTTGAAGATGTTATTTTGTTAGAATTATAATTCACATCTTATGAACTTAGCTGATAGTAACCATTTTTACAGGATAGAACAAAATTTGTTTTATTTATATAGAATGTATATATATGAAATGAAATAACTATACACACATTTACACAATAACACAATATCAAATATGATTATATAAACATCCAAAAACCACACACGTGTATAAATCTTTACCGCCCATCATCACTTCAATCTGCTACACTCAGCTCCACCAAACCCTACTCTCTTATTGGCCAAATCATACTCCACCCACATATTCTGTTGATGAACAGTCCCGATTATATTACTCCCAATCCCAAGCCTTTCTGACCGTCCGATCCCCACACACTTCACTCCTTTTTCCACTTCCGTCAAAACCCCTTCTCCTCTCCCCACGAAAATCTCCACTCCGTTATCAAACTCAAACGAGATGCCGCCAATCCTGCGGCCCACCTCCGCCGTGACACCGGCGTCGAAACACATGTCGGCTACGTCGGCGTATACGTAGCCTTTCTTCATCATCGCACCCACTAATCTCACTACCTCTTCTTTAACCTTCTCATACGCTTCATCCACTAAATAAGTCAGGTCCGAACCGGAGTCAATCATGGTTTGACCCGACCCACCCGCGTCCGGTTTGAAAGCGGCTGGGGGGATGTTTAGCCGTTTTCCGGCTATTTTTATTGCCTTCATAGGGAGAGTGTAAGCCAGTGGGTCGAGATTCGGAGAGCTTTGACTTTCAGGAAAAGTCAACATGGTGACGTATTTGAATTTGGAAGAATTGGGGTTATCTCCCAGGTAGAATAGCCCGGTGGGATTAGACCCTGTTCGACTCGGAACGCAATAGGAGAATTTGGAGATTTTAGCTTGGGAGATAAAGGACAAACGTCCACGGTTCATTCCCAAAATACCCCTGTTTTCGGTGGAGGCTTGAGCGCAACCGAGGATGACGGGAGGGGTAGAAAGGGATTTAGAGAAGGTAAATTTTTCTCTGACGAGATTTCCCTCAGCCAAGGTACCGTCAGCGTAGAAGTAGGAGTAGTGGCAGAGGCGATTTTGGTCACAAGAAGTGGGAAGGGTAAAATCTGGAATTCGGGGTTTGCAGATGGGGTGATTACAAGGGAGGAGAGAAAAAGAAGAGGAGAGAGAAGGATCAAAGGAGGCGGTTTTAGGCTTGGGCAAGGGGGGCAATCTTTTCTTAATCTTTTTGTCATGACATTGAATCCAAGAGAGTTGGCTGCCGGTGTCTAGAACCAAGTCAGTGGGCTGTGGCGGCGTTCCGATCGGTAGAGAGACGACGAGGGCGGTGGAGGAGTATTTGAAAGGAAGCTTGAAGGAGCCGTAGGAGGATGGCCTCTTGGCGTAAAGCTGGGAAGAGTATGATGGGATAGTATTGGAGGGTTTTTCAGAGAGAGAAAGAGGGAAGGGGAGAGAGAGGGAATTGGATTGAGAGAAGGAGAGAGTGAATAAGGAGAGAGAGAAGAGAATCAGAAGCATTGTTGATTGTGGGGAGGGGGTTGCTGATGGGTTTTGGTGGGATTGGTGAAGTGGGGGGTTGGGGATTATATATATATCAGGAGAGAAAAGAAAAATAGAAGAGAGAAAAAAAAAAGAATTATTCGAGGAGGGCAAGGATTCTATTCGGTTGAATGGTAAAATTTTCACGGTTAAGTAATAAATCGAATAATTGACCTGTAAAATTCATATATGATAGAGATTTGCATCCAATAAAAACTTTAACTCAATTTACATAGCTGATAATTTTTACTAAAAAAACAGGTAAAGATTTGAGATGCCTATTTTTATTTGCCCATACTAAATTATTTAAGATTAACATAATTAAATATGTGTATGTATGTATAAATAGGTAGAGAATTTAAATGATATTTTTGTGTTTGTAATGTTAGGGGTTTAGGAGGTAGTTAGTTTTGTAAAGGATTAGATTGAATAATTTGGTAGGAGAGAGAGAGAGAAAGAAGTGGGCATAAAACCACCAAGAAGGAAGGCCAAAATTGGAAAAAAGGGAGAGACGCGTTTTCTTTGTAGAGTTGTAATAACATATCTAATTAGTTTACACGTTTTTTTTTTTTTTTTTATATAATTTATTTCTAAACTTTTGGGAGGAACTAAATTGCATGGTGTTATATTACGTTATAGTCCCTTTGCCTCTCTTTTTTTTCCTCCCTCCTCCCTAGATGATTCATTTAGTGTATTTTAAGTTTCTACCCTACGATAAATTGAGTTTTATCTTCACACATAGAGAACGAGAAAAAAATACTCTTAAACTTTCAAAAGTTTAAAAAATATTCTCAAACTTTTAAAAGGGTTAAAACAAATACCTTTATTCTTAGTTTTGATGAAAATTGTTAAAATTTTGTTTAAAAAATAACCCTTGACTATTGAAGAGTTTAAAAAATAATAAACTAAAATCGTTAATATCTTGTTGTAAAAATAACTTTAAATTAGAAATATCTCTATCTCTTTACTATGGAAGTTAGAGTTATTCATTGTGATTTTGTTGTATACATAATCAAAGGACACATAGTCCTCCAGTTAGGGACGACAATTCAGTTTGTCTTAAGAGAAACATTTATGTTATCTTGTTGTTGTTCCAACTTGTGTTAGAAGAATGGATTATTACATGTATTTGGGGACATACTCTATTCTTTTTACTATTGTGCATCGTGGTTCATTGAGAAATGATTTTCTAAGATCGGAAGGAGTCTAAGTCATTCGAACAAAAAAGATTTTGTTCAATGGAAAAAGTTACAACACTGTGAGAGAAGGAGTCCCACAAATTCTCAAGTTCTTCGGAGAGAGAGTCTCTGTCTTAGGGGAGCCCAAGACCATCTTCATTAAAAAGTAGGATAACAAATGTAGAAATTTAGAAGTGAAAGTAGTGTTTATAGGCTTAGTATAAAAAAAAACTCAAAAATTAAAATTCACCACAATAGACCAACATAATTTTTTAAAATTAAATCGATTCTTTTTTAGCTCAAGAAAACTCCAAATAAATGTATCACTATACTAACGATAGAGATATTTTTAATTAAAAGTTAATTTTTCAACGAGATATTAATGATTTCAGTTTGTTTACTAATAATTGTGAGAGTAGTTTTTTTTTTTTTCCAACTTCAAGGGTAATTTTGAAACGTTTCAATAGTTGAGGGGTATTTTTAAAACAAAATTTTAACGATTTCCATTCAAAACTAACCATAAGAGCATTTTTTTAATGTTTTTTTAAATTTTGAATCTACTTTTGAAAGTTTTGAAAGTTTAGGGGTATTTTTTACTTTTAACATAAAAGTAAATAATAGAAGGGGATGATCAATTGGAACTAAGAGATTTTGGTGATGAAATTTTTAAAGGAGGGGAGAGTTGGAAGACTTGCATCTAAAATAGAAGCGGTGATCAATTGGAATTAAGAGATTTTGAAGAAGGCGTTTTATGAGAAGAAAATGTTTGAGGAGATAGACAATCTGATGGATTGCGTTGAAGTTAGGTGAAGCGAGAAGAGGCTAGGCGTTAAGAGTTAGGAATTTTCTGAGAAATTTTCCAATTGAACTTAAATAATGGGCCACGTGTAAGGGTTTAAAGCTAAGCATAGTCTTAAAAGTTATTAAGCTTACACGTTTATTACTTCAAGTAGGAGTTGGCGACTTAAGAGAGGTTAAAGGGTGACTAATCCAACTTAGGATTAGTATAAATAGGAAATTAGGACAGAAGAAGGGGTGTTGCTCTGAGAATTTATGTTAAGAAAAGCTAATTTGTTTGTGTCGCTAAAGTGTTATCAAGCAAGAAGGGTTAGGCATTCTTACGAAGGAAGTTTAGCTAGTGAGTGATTTTCCTCAAAGATGAATACAAATTTTTAAAGCTTTCTTTCTAAAGGCTTGTTGTTGCCTTGTAATATTATATTTCACAATAATATTTATGAGAAACCTTTTATGTCATGCTTAAAGTAAAGTTTGATGTTCAATGGTTGTAGGCTACACTTGTGAGTAAACTATCAACCTTATTCCTATCTAAGAGTTGGCTATGATGTGCACATAATGAGTAAAGACAACTATGTGGAAAAAGACTACATGATGGAAAGAAGTTGATCAATGCATATATAAAAGGAGCGTATTGAGCTAAGCGGCCCAAGTAACAGAAAGTGAACTAGAAATTTTCCAAGAGATGTTGTTGATGAAAAGATATATCATCACAGTAGTCTACGTGTGGAAATGGTTCAAAATTTGGGTGAAAGGAATATGAAAGGCTAATGTGTATCTATGTTTTATTGAAATGAGGCGACGAAACTTGTTTAATGAAAATGACTTCAAGTATTGTTTGCCTAAAGGTTTTCCATAATATCACTCACTAAATTTTTACTTATTGTTTTAAGTTTTCCTTCCCAGATGATCATGTATATATAATATATGTTGTAAAGTTAATAAAGAGAAGTTGTTTGTTCTATGTTGCGTTGTGAATATATTTACTTATCGCCTAATAGTTAATTAGTTTCAAGTTGTGTTAAGTTATTTGAGTTAGAACTAGGCAATCAAGTTAAAGTTTGAGGACTTAAGTTGAGCTCTCTAGCGTTACATTTGAGGCGTCGGAGCTGCTCAGGTCGTGTTGCATGCTACAATGTAAGGTTTAGGAAGCTTTGTGGGACATAACGAGGTGTAACAATATAGTGTCAGTTCAAAGCTTTTATTGACTAATTAATCCTAAAGTTGATATATTAATTAATCCTTATTTTTTGTTTGCATTTCTCCATTTTGTATTATTATTAATAGTTTAACAACCCCTCGCTAATTTAGTTTCTAAAACCTTTATAACAATGTAGTTTTTGTGCTTTGAAATTTTAAAAAATAAATAAATTTCTATATAAAAATTTAATAATATCAAGGACTTAATTATTAAAAAAGAAGAAAAAAGATTTAGATATTCTTTTAGTAATTAAAATGTTATGTTAAGTAGAATAATCATAAAATGATTAGAGATATTGTGCTTATAAACTAAAAAGACTAAGTCATGACTTTATAAAAAGTTTTACTTAATTTGATGAGATATTTTGTGTAAAGGATCAATGAACTTATTACCAAGTTTGAAGTAAATGAATTATATTGTTAATTATGAAACTTAAAAGACTCACATTTGAACAAAAATAAAAGACTAAAAATTATTATAGCTTTTATTTTTGTGCAAAGCTTTTGCAAAAAATCTATATATTTTTTATAACCATTATAATTTCATCTAGTTTCTATAGTTATTTTTTTATTAGACTGTTGGACGGTAATTGATAACTGGTAGAAATAAAAGTTATTATGACCTTTTAGATAGAACGATGGAGCTAAAATGCAGGATGATGTGTCAAAACGTGTAGCTTTTATTGCAAATTCATAGACATAAGAGAATATAACTTCACTACTGCAAAAATTGGTTTACTTGACGTTAATACAGTGTCAAGTAAACGTATATTAACGTTTTTAAAAGCGTCAAGTAATCGACTGTGAAGTATAGTCATATTACTTGACACTAAAAAACCGTCAAGTATATAATTTTATTATGTGTCAAGTAAAGTTGTATACTTGATAGTTTTTGCACGTCAAGTAAGATCTTATGCTTGACACTATTTATATGTCAAGTAAAATTATATATTTAATTCAAGTAACATAGTATACTTGACATGTATTTAACGTCATGTATACAATTTATTAATATATTAAATATGCAAAATTTTACATTTTTCATTTCCTGTTTCCTGCATTACGTACATTTGTTTCAATAGAACATATCTATCAACAAAATAAACTCTCTAACCAGTAGTTGCACGACAAAAAATGACAAATAATTTACTAGAATAAGTAAACCAACAATAGTTTCATTAATCTCAACAATGTCATCAACAATTAGACAATTTCAATCTAATATAGTCGACTAAAATTTCCTATATGTGGCCTATTCTAAAATCAACAATAATAATAGCCATCTTATATAACCAAAAACATCTATGGTATACCAAAACTAAGGAAGAAATTGCTTGCAAGTGAACAGCTGGTACACCAAAGATGTTGACCTCTGTGGCATTTGGATATCTTCCACACACATCCTCAACTGCAGTCAAAATTTACAATCAATTGACTAAATAATTCCAAAATAGAATAGTATTACAAAGTAAGCAACATAGAATAACATACCAAATGAATATGAGACTATAAATGTTACCTTTTAGGAAAAGTTTCATAGCCTTGGAGTGTGTATGCTATATCCTCAACCTCTTGGTCACCAAGAGGTATGAAGTCTTAAAACTAGAATTTTTTCTTGTTTAAACTTTCCGCTCATAACTGAAATGAACAATGAAAACTTTTATCAACACTCTACACGAGCTATACCATCCATATACTTTGCGATAATGAGAAATTTGAAGTGTTTGGATGGAATATGAAGGCCCAAACTTGTAGATTTGAAACAATTAAAGGGTTAGATTTGAGTCTAAAGTTAAAAGACAACTAATTAATCACGAATAACTTCAAAACCTATTCAAATAGGACTCCATAAACAATTTGAAACTACGAACACAAAAACTTACAAAAAGAAATTTAAAATACCTAAACCAAGGTTTTTTTATATGTTGGTTTAAAATGCGGCAGATGTGTGATGTTGACACAAAGGTTTGTTCAATCAATGTAAATGTTGGAATGTATATATCTTTTTACAATGCAATGCAGATGTATCAACATGAACAATGCAAATATCTCTCTTTAAAATAATAAATACTCAAGATTTCTTCATGTTGATACAATGGTTTGTTCATGTTGATACAAAGGTTTCTAAGTTTTAATGCATGTTTTACTCCATTTTTTTAGTGTTTTAACACATATTATAACGTAAATAAAAGATATAGTGAATCACATGAGGAGCGCATGCAAAAGCTATGCGATAGGAACCTTGTCTGACGATTAACATCCTTAGGCGAGGAACCACATCATCATGTGACGAAGATTCACTATCAGGCAAGAATGGTAGTTGAAGTTGATATGACTTGACAAGGCTGCTTTTGGCACTAACATGTGGAGAAGAATAGAAAGCTTCTCATTCAAAGTAGCATATAACAAAACTTCATCCCTACCATATTCAAGGACGGTCTAAATAGACCAAAACCTAGAAAGCTCCATGAGAACCAGTAGAAAGGACTAGCCTTTCGACCTTCTGTAAAAGTTCTTCTCGCTTCTCCTGTCAATCTTAAGTAAGAGCTTAGAGAAAGATTAGAGAGAGTCCTCCTAACTTATAAAAGAACCAAAGAATGCTTAGGCATTCTGTGGCTCGACTTTCATCTCTTTACTTTCTATTTTTGTATTTCACCGTTATGTATGGGTTTTATATAGTACAGTGGCCAAATGCACCCTACATTCTTTAATACATTTTAGTTTTATTCTCTTTCAATCTATCATCTCTTTACTATTCATTTGTTAAAATGTTATAAGTAGTTTAGGCTTCTAAATAAGTTCTTGATAAGAGATCTAACTTATAAGGGATCATCACGTTTAGTCTAGCTTTACAATCGCTTGGCTAGCATTTGTCGTCAACTATTTGAGAGAGTAAGAAGCAATTAAAGACATAGCTAAACGTGCACAGGAAGGAGCTTGGAGACAAATTCCATTCTGGCGATTAAATTCTACAAGAAATCAGGATTTTCCCGATGCACAAAATTTTTTCGAGAAACGAAACGTTGGTAGAATGGATTTCTTACGACGTACCAAATTTGACGTCAGGGGAGGTGCTTTCTCCTGATGCATGTTAACGCACATCGAGACTGCCTCGAATAATTAATTATACCGTTAGATTTCCTCTGGTGTGACATTATAAACATGGAGAAAAAGATACATATTCCCAACCCATCACTAATGGTGTCAAGAATATGTTGGTTGTCCTGACATCTATAGTGTTACGTCAGGTGAGGGCCAAAGAATTAATTGTATCGTTGGTCTTCCTCCGACGCGATGTCAAAGATGTCGGAAAAAAGGTTACCTATTATCGACGCCATTAGTGGTGCGTTGGGAATATGTTGGCTATCCTGACATTTTTTGGGCAGCGTCGGGAGTTCCCCTTTTAATAACCATTCTATTTTACAGAATCGAAAGAGAAAAGAGAAAGAAAACGAGAGAGAGGGAAACTGAGAAAAAGAAGAGGAGATTTCTCACCGCGGGTCTCCGTCGCTCGCCACCGTTTCATCGTTGTCTTCCGTCGTCGCTCACCATTGCATATCGGTAAGTAGGTTTGTTTTATATTAGTTTTAATGTCATTTGTTTCTATTTAGATTATAAATTATGATTAGAATTAGAAATTATGTTTTGAGTTAGAAATTTGGTTTTTGAATTAGTTTTTGTTTTAGGAATAAGATTTTGAATTATATTTTGAGTTATAAATTTGGTTTTTGAATTAGTTTTTGTTTTAGGAATAAAATTTTGAATTAGAAATTATGTTTTAGGAATAAGATTCTGTTTTAGGAGGGGTTGTAGAACGGTTGAATTGAAAATTGAATGGGGTTTAAGATTGGATTAGAATATTTAGAAACGTTGGATTGTAATTTTCAAAGGATTGAATGAACTAAAATTAAGGAGGGTGTGTTGAATTAAAAATTAAAGAGGGGGTGAATAAAAAATTAAGGGGAGAGAGGGTGAATTAAAAGGTAAAGAAGGAGGGTTTTATTGAAATTGTAAGGAGTTGAATTGAAAATTAGAGAGGGGTTGAATTCAAATTAAAGAGGGGGTGGGGTGGTTAAAATTCACAATTAAAGAGATGTGAATTGAAATTTTTTAAGAGGTTGAATGAATTAAAAATTAAGTAGGGGTGAATTGGAAAATTAAAGAAGGAGGGTTGAATTGAAGTTTTTTAGGTTGGGAAGGGTTTAATAGAAAATTAGGGGGATTGTAGCCTTTAGTTTAAATTTTATTGTTGTTTATTTGTTAACATTTTCGTTTGTTAGAATTACTAGGAATTTGTGGTTGATTTCGTATGACTATCTGCAATTAATTATGGTGTTTGGTTAGTTTGTTTTGGCTATCATACAGTTACGGTAGTTTTATTTTATTAAAAACATCTAAATATATATCGGTCTAATCACAATTTTTATTCATTACGATTCTTCTATCTTAAATTATGCATGCTTGTTTTTTTTTTTCTTTGCATGATTTGGTTAGGTATGTCGTTTTTTTCGTCATTACAACAACACATTTTTTCACTTTGTTCATGAGAAAGTCTTGACGTAGTACATCCAATATTAGAAAATACATTCTAAGGAACAAGTTGTGGTAAATGAATTCAAGCTTGGAAGAACTAAGAGTGGATCTTATGTTGTTGAATACATGTCTAAAATTAGTGGAAGCCTTAGTTTATTAGTGAATTAAGTGTTATTTTAAAATGAATGTTTATTGGCTTTTATTTAGGAAACTGAGTTTTAATTAGAAGTTAGTGGTGTAATGAGTAAGTGGTATTTATTAAAGAAGAATTTTAAGGCTATTGTGCATTAGTGGTTTAGTCGGTGGGTAATTAATTGTTAGTTTTTTTTAATGGATCCATGAATACTTGCAACGTTTCCATTTTCAGTAAAACACATATAATAGAGATCATTGAAGCACTTCATCCTTTTCCTACAACATTCTCCTCTTGCTTCCATATTTCATTCACCTTTGTTGTTTTTGGTCACATCATAGTGCTATTTTTTAATGAAAAGTGGAAATACATTTCTTAATTATTAAACTACACATACTTTAACTAATTCACATTTATGTATAAATTGATAATTGACGCATCAACATTAAAAACTAAAACCAAATCAAATAATATTAACGTTATCAATTTATAATTAATACTTTTTGTGATATATTTGTATTATTTAACATGTTTAATTATTTTAGTATTAGCCTTTTTAGATAGCCATTTTAAAACACATTATTTAAGCAAATCTAAACCATTCTAATATTGTTTTAATATATGCAACAAAATTTTACCTAATCTTCATATTCCAATAGTATAATTGTATATCTACTAAAGGGTTTGTAATTTTAAAAGAAAAATATTACACAGTAGAACAAAGAAAAGAATTTCACGTCAAAACAAGATATTAAAACTATAAGAAGATAGAAAACTTAAGGTATTAGAAGTATAGATAGGGAGAGAAGTAGAAGTAGAAATTTATAGAGTTATTATATGTTATTTATAAGAAAATTGACTTAAGATTATGTCATTTTTTCTAATGTTATAATCAGTATTTGAGGGACTTATATATTCTTAATATATTTATTGGAAATTTGTCCCATCAATGATGTAAACATTTGGTAAGCTTCCAACTAAAGGAGGGAAATACTTGAAAAAGAAACGTAAAGTAGAGGATGATAATGAAATAATTTGAACACTAAATTTAAAACAAACGCGTCCCTAAATTAAGAAAAAAAACTTTTTATTTTTATTTTTTATGGAATGAAAATAAAGGGAAAAGATAGTTTACTATTCAATATAATGAAAGAAAAGTTATTATTGTTGTTAGTAAATTAATTAATTAATTAATTTAAAGAGAAAAAAAAGGGTCATCTTCCTTTGATTTCTCTCCTACTTTTTTTTCTTTCTTTTGTATTATTATGATTAGTATTAAAATTATTAATTTTGTCTACTTTCTCTTTTGGCTTCAATGCGCGTTCTTTATTAATTGAAATAATTTGTTTATACGCTACTTTTCTTTTTCCCAAAAATTGAGATTCTATTAATATTATCCTTTATTTATTTATGAGAACAAATATTGTAGGGTCGAGTGACCTTCATGGCTACGTCTTTTTCAAAATGATAACTCAAAATCAATTTATATATATATTATAATTATATCTAACATTTTACTATATTATTAAAAAAAAAATTAGATGCAACATATGTTTCAATTATGCAATTATATTCACCATGAGACTAATTTCTTTTCTTTTCTTTTGCCTTAAATAAAAAATATTTGTAATTTGTAATTAGTTTTTTCAACTTTATTCATTTCATTATATTTAAAACTTAGTTTTCTCACTAATAACAATTGTTGTATAGGTTAGTTTATTTTTAAAAGAAATTAGTGGAATTTTACGCGCATGTTTATTTTCAAAATTTTCAAAAGAAAAACTACTTTAACTTAAAACACGTCTTTTAGTTTATAGCATTTAAAAGTGCAAGTTTTAAACTTTAAACTATTTGGTTAAAGTCATAATAGTTTAGCGCAAACATATCTTTTATAGATAAAATAAAAGTTTTACATATTTATTTGAGAGTCACTCTCCTTTATTAGTTCAATTATTGAAGGGTGAAGGATGGAAGAATGGAAGAATTGATGTTTAAGATGATAATTAATATTTTAGGTATTAAATTAAATTGAGATGAACACATCTTTACATATTCTAAAGTTACATATTCTAGAGACTAAGAAAAAAGATATGATTTTTAAAACGGAGGAAAAATAGTCTTAGAGAGGTTGACCAAGAGAATGGTGCCACGTTTCATTGTGATGAAAGGAAAAGATAAAATAGAAATAAGTTGGAGGGTATGAATATTTGTGGTTAAGTATAAATGTTTAATTAATTATATTAATTGAAGAGAGAAATGAAATGAAAAGGAATTATATGTTAACATCAATAATAGTAATGTGGTTGAAGATTGAACAGATGTTAAGTCTTGATTTCCACACATGTCTTTAAACAAAGTTTAGTGGAAGAATCTGCACCTCATCATATTCTTCCATTTAAACATAGTTTTCAAGATGTTTGAATCACAAGTCACAATTTTAAAGGAAAGCCCTTAATTTATAAAATTATGTTTCAATATATTTGTGTACAAAATCAATTTGTTACAATAATTTGGGAAAATGACCTTTCATCACAAATGAGTGTATAGTAATATAGTATAATCAAATTTAAATAATAGAGAGAAGAGAAAGGTGCCATTAATGTAAAAAGATACATATTTATTTATGGTAGAAAACAATACTTTTAGATTCTTGTGAATTTATGACAGATTTATAATGTCACTATATTTATATTTATTAGTGCTAGTAATCATTAAAATAGATAAATAAATAAAGAAAATTATAAAAAGTATTATATTTACAAAAATTAAATAACTTTTTCTGTTTTTAAAAGAATTATTAAATAAAATTTCTTCCAACTCTTTTCATTTTTATTATATAAAAATAATATGAAATTCTAGTTTACCAAATTCAAATAAAATGGTGTGTTACACGGTTGGAATGTAAATAAAGTCTAACATTGGTTAGAAAAGAAAGTGAAGGAATAAATATAAATGAGAACATTTAAGTAAAGTCATGAGAATTTATGTCTAAAGTTAAACATCACTTAATTATTTTGCTAAATTTGTAATTGTAGCATTTTTAAATATAATATACAAAATTTCATATATTGTTACGATCAATTGACATACGCTCGTAAAATTATTTCTAAATGTTAATTATAATCGATGTATATAAGTATATGAAAGTTTAGTAATTAGAATTATGAATAAGAACTTCATGCAATATATGTATTAAGCTTTATATTAAATCTAGGGATAAATGGTTGTCAAAATTGCTAAAATATAATTAGAAGGATCTAAATGATATTATATATTTAATTGTTTGAAAATAAATTAAAAAAGATATTTAGCTAAAATAAGAAGATATTGAAGTTTATAGTGTAAAATAAGATTTAAAGGAATAAAAAAGTAATAAATTTAGCCTCTTATTTGGCAATGTGATTTAAGGGTTATCTTATTGTTGAACTATTTAACAACTAAGAAGTTGAGAAAGTTAATTCATGGTTGGAGAGGGAAGGTGACCAAAATATGAAAGAAACTTAAAATCGTCATTTAAGAAATTTCAAATTAGGTAAAGAAAGGGAGGATTTATTGTTACGACGATTCAAGTTTTTTTTAAATTTGAAGTAAAGTACAAATAGACACACCAAGTTATAGTAAAATGGTCTAGAGATTGAGTTTTGTTAATCTCGAGATTAAATGTACTTTTATTCAAGGATTAGACTATAGATGATTCAATTTTGAAAAATAAAAGAAAACAAATATTGAAATTTAAGAGAAAAACGTTTAAGTGTTTTTAATTACTTCATTAAATTATAATGTGTCTATGAAATTTTGTGCCAACGAAACTGTTTTACAAATTATCTTCCAACAACAATTTGTTCTCGTGTGAACATTGTTAATTACTAATTGACTCAAACTAAATAAAAGAACATGTTATTAAACAAAATAATATTCATGATCAACTTTCATAATCTAACCTAACGATTTTGATAGGTTAGATAATGAATCCATATTATTGATTTAATTTTTAAAAAATCTTTCTAAATTGAATATCAATTTACATTTAATAAATGTGAGAAGCAACGTTGGAAGACATACAAATCCACGACCTCCATAAAAATATTAAACATTAACTTAAATCTATAAAGAAGTTTATCAATATACTAGAACTAAAATGTTTTTGCCACTGATTATTGTTGTTAAGAACATGTACTCTCATATATTGCGAAAACATACTCTCATATATTACGATAACCATATTGAGTAAAGAAAATAAAAAGAAAATGAACAATAATAGTAGTGATGAATCTAGTCGATAGAATACATCAAATAACTTCTTAATTTGTACATCAAAACCTCAAACGGCCTTTAGACATATCTCTCACTCTAGCTCTTTGACCTTATTTTGCAACCTAACACTCTCCAAGACCCTCTAATTTCTTGGGTGAATGAATTTAGTTGCCAAAAATTCTAAACTAAAAACCAAAATATTTTTCGAAAGTAATTTTTTTCTAAAATGACTCAAGACGATTGCGATGCTAATGCTACAATGTTGTGGTCTTGCTTCTACATGCGTTTGACTATGATGCCACAATGCCAACCCCGCTTGAGCTTTTGGGTTGAGGCGTCAACATAGTGCCATATTGGAGTGTTGTAATGCCCTTTGTTTTCGGCAAAATGCTATTCTTTTATCTACGTTTTGGAGTTTTAGCCCGTTCTTGACTTTGTAGGCAAATTTGGTCCATTTTAAACTTTGTATCTCTTTCTAAGCTCAAAAGCTGGAAAATGCTAGCAAATGACATCAAATTGAACAACGTCAAGGAAAAACTATTCTAAATCTACGACAAATAACACAATTCTTAGATGTCTTTTAATTATCTAGCGAAAAATATGTGGTTTAAATTCTCCTACCTTCATTGTACTAGAAAAACATTAGCGTCAATAAAATATCATGGTCTTATTTATAAGAAGATAAATATGGATGAAATATCAATAAAATTTATAATGTGTTTTAGGTGAAATTAAACATGAGGAAATATATGTCAAAAAGTGAGAAAAAAGGCTAAACTTAGGCTCAAATAAGTCTAATTAATAGTTGATCGAATATCTAATCCTAAGTTACTTAGATAGGGAAATATATTCATCTAGTCCTAATCTTTAAGTGGAAAAGATAAACCCCAACCACTTTATTACTTATAAATATATTATTATAACTTCATACGAGGAATATTTAACATATTTTGAGATTGGAGAAATTCAAGAATTTAATTAAATTTCAAACCTATTCTTCATTCTACAATTTTTCGTTTCTAACCTTTGCTTCAGAGTCATTTTTCTTTGTTGTGTAGGTCATCTCTTCTCTAACTTACAAATTTACTGTTTATTCTGTCACGTGAATGTGATATGTGTTTTTCCTGTCTCAATTTAATATCAATTAAAAAATGGAGATATATATTCATGGAAAAAAAGTTATAAAGATAAGAAATTTACGTGTTTAAACGGATGATAAACTACACTATTTAGTCCCTTCATATTTGAGGTTTATAAGTCAATTTTGTCAAGTGAATAGTCAAGTTTCTAATATGGTTCTAACGAAATTTGTTAAAACTATTAATGGAAACTAACGTGACAAATTCTAAAAAATAAAAAATATTAACATTGGTATCTTTATTAGAAAGAAAATACATGCATGAAAATCGAGTTACACGCATCTTTGTGTAGTCCTATCTTACGTAGTTATTGGTTCAAAGTTTGTTAACTTTTATTTTTTGTATTTTGTTTTGCTTTTTTTTAATATTAAACTATTTTATCATATATAAGTAAGAGAGACCATGAAAATAAGTATAGTTTGAACTTTGTGATGTGATAAAACCTCCAATCTTTTTAGTAGGAAAAATAACAAAGAAATTAAAGAAAACAAAATAAAAATTGGAAACAAAACGATTTACATGGAAAACTTTGAGGAAAACCATAAACAACAAAGAAATTTACTATGTAAAAAATTGTTACAATCACGAACAATAATTTTCTCTCTTGATCTCAATTACTAGAACACTTTGTCAAAGTTTTTGACCTAGTGGCGAATCCAGAAAATTTTTATAGGAGGACAGTGCATAATAAACATACTAAAAATGTTTAAAAAATATTAATAGCTTCAAATATTAATTAATTTAATATGTATTACAGTTGTTCTCTATGAGCTTTTATGTTTTGAAATCGATCCATAATAAGTTTATTCTGTAACTTATCTAATAAATTTTTCTCAACATAAGCTATAAAACAATCACATATATAGAAAAGTATTAAAACTAAAAAGTTTTTTTTGTAAGAATTTGGACTTAAAGGTGAATTGATATGATACGTATATTCTAAAGATGAACGAAAAAAATTATATTGTAGCCTTTAATTCTGAAATTAAATAAAATAAATATATACATAAGTAATGTAAATGTGAATTTAAAAAATATATATGTAATTTGACACGTCAAAATTAATATTAAAATACAAAAATCGATAATGTGAGTCGTTGGCCCCTCGATAAATTCGTCCGACCATTCACACCTTTTACCCACTCTCCAATTAGAGAATATAAAAGGAATTTAATCAGAGTTAGCACACTAAAGTTTAAAGTGCTTTAATTAAGACAATTGAAAATCTAAAGGCATATAAGACCTCGCTCTTATAGCCTATAACTTTTCTAAATCTTTTTAGCGTAAGATAAGCCATAACTTTTGTAACCCTTTTGGAACGTAGGTCAAACTCGTAGCTTTTCTAAGTCTTTAACTTAACCTGTTCCACGTAATCACATGAGTTACACACTTTCTTGTTCCTCTGAACTCTTCCATTCTACCGCTGAGCTCCCTATACGGTCGCTTTACACCCAAATATTACTCTAAAAAAATCTCAGTCTGTTCTCATCTATTCCAACCTCCTCTTCCCCCTCTCCCATTTAAGCATATCTTTTGCGAAGTGACCGCAGACAACAACGACCACCATCAGTTATCAAACTTCTTTTTTCCTATGATCATGCATTTTCGTTTATTGTTCTAATTTTCTATCCTTCATTTTTTCTCTCCTATCAAAACCAATTTTTGTTTTCTTTCCTCTTTTTCCATTCGATTTAAAACTTCAAGCCAAAGCAAACATAACACACAACAAATATATGAAAATGTTAGCAACGGCCACAGCGGTGTAAGGTTCAAAAATACCTTTATCCCAATCATACTAAAACAAAAAGGAAATGAAACTTCAAGAAAGGAGTAAGGGTGGAAGAAAGAGGAGGAGAAAACATTTTTTTTTGTATTTTAATTTTAAGATTTAATAATAAACAATTAATTTGAATATAAAACTCTAATCCTACCGAATATAGGCCATTTTTTTTTTAAATATTGAAAATTGACCTATTGAATTTTGTAACCTAAAAGTTAAATCAACACAAATCTCACATTTGATGGACAAAATATATAAATCGCCTTGAATTAATAAATAAATAGTTCACTCCTTTTAAAAAAATTAAAATAGGTCCACATTTTAATATAGTTCATTAATTATGACTACTTTATGAATAATGTTATCATAAGATAGAAGAAGCCCATTTTTTAATTTGAGGACAACATGGAGGACAACATACCAACATATCAGAAATCATTTATTATTCTTTTTCCATGTGTGATATTGGATAAGTTTGTTGTTAAAGATAAATGAGACAATGATTAGTTGTATCGTAGCTATATCTATTTTATATGCTTTCAATTTTTTCCTCATACAAAAATAAAATTGAAAGTTACTACCTTTCTTTTCTAGAAAAAAAAAAAAGGTAACCACATGTTAGATTTGTATTTAGTGCACCAACGAGTACAACCAGATTGCACCCAAGTTTTGACAAGATAAAATTGTAGGAGTAACTGTTGAGTTTTAGAAATTGCCATATCAACCACTTTTATAATATAAAAAATGTCACCTCATTTGTTTAAGTTAGACTAACACAACCATTCTAGGTATGTATGTGTAGTAAATATGTGAGGCCTAGACATGAGAAAGGAATTTCTATTGAAGAGAAGAGAGGCGTCAAGGAGTAGGATAATCCTTCTAAAATGAAAAGATTGATCATTTTCAATATAAAATTCAAAGAAAAGGAAGGAAGTCATGTTGAGAGAAGGCGATGGAGGGAGAGTTGTCGCAACGGGCAGAGAGAGTAATTGGTCCAAATGATTAATATAAATAGGGGTGAAGGCCTTAAGAAGTGTTGTTATTTGGAAGTTTTGTCAAAGAATGTAAGAAGTTGAGTTGCTATTAAGAGAGTTCTAGGCGAGGAGAGGCGTTCGGAGGAGAAGAGGATCAAACATTTGCGTGAGTGACCTTTCTAAACTAAACACTCCTGCGTGAGTTAATTTCTTAAACTAAACACTCATGTGAGGGTGATTTGTAAACTCGACGATTTGTAATATTTTCTTAATTGATTCTTTCGAATTTGAGTTATGCATAACGTAATCTGTATATTTGTGTTATTATTATTGTATTGTTATTTGAAAAGAGAAACTTGTTGCTTTCTATATGTTAAATGTGATGAATGTGTGCAAACCATTAGTCTTAATCCTATCAAGTGAGTAATGATTATATGGTGTGGACATAATGTGATGGCGTCGTGTGGACGACCAACGCAACAAGAAAGGAATGAATCACGAAACTTTCCAGATGTTGTGGATGGAGAACATCGTTGATTATTTTATAAAAACAAAGGATAAAGAGATATTTATGTTAAAAGATAAAAATTGGTCTCATTAATAGGAAGATCTCGAAGATGTGATAACGTTTTTAAATATCGAAGCTCTTTGCTTGGTTCAGTACGCACATTACTGGACTTTCAATTCATAAGTATTCTTTCTGGGGAAAGTTTTGAAAGGTACTTCAATTACCTTCTTTATTATGTAAAATTATTGAAGATCTACAGGTAGTCTTAATATGTACCAGTTGATAAGAAATATGAAAGAAGACTGAAATACTTGAACTGCGGAGAATGAATTCAGGGGGAGTCTGAGTTTATCTTCAAGAAGATTGAAACACAAATTCAGAGGGAGTCTGTCTTTGTTTTATGTTTTTGTTATAACTTAAAAGAGTTGTTTTACTATAAGGAATGTATTCTTAGTAGTGATTGAAGGAAAAGAAATTTTTGTTACAAATGTTAGTTTTCTTTTCTTCTTTTCCTCCATATAAGCATGTTTAGGTGTTTTCTATGTGTTTCAAGTTGAATTTCTTTTTGAACGCCAAAGAACACCACGAAGTCTTCCTTGTTATCCTCAAGATAAAAAAAATCAACAGAGAGTTTGTGGGGCTTCTTTGTTTTTGTTTTGTTAAAGGAAAAATATTTGGAGAGAGATTTTTCTTTTGGAACCAATATATTAACCAATGGTTTAGATCTTTTCATATGATCTATAGTTCTAATATGAACCGAATCCATATTAATTTTTAATTCATAGTTTATTTATTAATCTTATTCATATTATTATTATTTGAATCATATTCAAATATTAACTTCTCTCATAAAAACTTTATATTATAATATATCAAATACATTATATTAATTGTATCATATAAAATTTATTCCCTTCAATTAATTTGAACGTTCAAATTAAACCAAAATAAATTTGATTGTCATTTATATTTATTGAGCTAACAAGGAGACCTTATGGACCTATAGATTAAAGCTCCAATGATGTGAGATTAATTAATTAAACTATTTAATTAAATTAATCACTATTCATTAACTATCAGTCATTCCACTAAAAAACCAATAGTTGCACTCTTCTTACTGTAGATATATTTTTGTGTCTATTAGATATAACCAATCATCAGTGCAATGACCCTTCACAAATTGCTCATAAGTACAGCTAGGCAAAAAATTAATGTTTTGCCCCTGTAGTTACATCTAACTCCTTAAGAACCACCAATCCCTATAATGAACAATAGTTATAGTCCCACTATAATTGAACTCCTCTCGGGCCAAGAGAGGGTGTGGCGCCACATTGTTCAAGCCTTGGAATCAGCCCTTAAGAGAGCAATTTCTCTATTTACTCTATCTATAGAGAATGAGTGAATTCCTTCTTGTGTAGTTGTGTTCCCAGCTCCCTAATCAAACGAATCCCCAAAATGGTAGGCCTATTGAGTCGGCGATATAAGTCACTCTCACCCGTGCAAATCAAAGGACTGACTTCATAGGCAGAAATTCACAATTCACTCAGGATTCAGGTCAAGTCACATATGGTCATCTTGGTGAAATGTAGTCTCAACTAGTAACGGTGTTAATAAGAGAGACTATTCATTTCATGGTCCGATCTTATACAAACTCTTTGTATAGAATACCTCTACTCTAATGTCTCGACATGAATGATTATGATCAAATCATTTGTAGTACTTTAGAACAATTGTAACAACTACAAAGCATGTCGTATTCGTAGTCTCACCACGATAAGGTATCCAGTCTTATCCATCTACTACAGACCATTTAGTTTATCATTTAAACAGGATTCACTTGTATGTTTCCACATACATGTTTAGGTTACAGAAGATAACATTGAATGTTAGTTTATTGGTTTTGTGGGTTAATGCAACTAAATGTCAAATAAAATAACACATTTTATTTTATTAGATAAATAAAATGTTTGTATAATATATACAATTACAAACTACAAGATCACAAGATTTAGGACATCAATCCCAACAGTGATATGGTTCTTGCTTTTTTGAATCTCTGTATGTGTCATTTGCTCTTTCTATCTCTTAAACTTTTTTAACCGTTAATTATATAGATATAACTAAAGGATATTATTGATCATCTTACTTATTTCAGAATTTGTTACAAAGTCGTAAAGATACAAAATCCATATAAGATAAAAAAAAAGATGTTCAAAAGATTTTGTTTAATTGCAAACTAAAAAACTAAAGAAACCTTCTCGACCACTATAATGAACAATTGTATTTTTCGATCTCTGGATATATAATAGTTAAATGAAATTTCATCCATCTTTTTCTAATTTAAATTGGAGGTGAGAGATTTAAACATATAACCTCTTGTTCTGAAATAGATACATCAATTTGATCATCGAATCAATATGATTAATTTATAACTTTTAGTACAGCACCGCTCTCACTTTTTATTTCTTCCGATGCTTCTAGTGAAATGACAAAAGAGTACTCAACCTTTTGTAGGGTTCCTTGCACATCTTCCTTATCTCTTCCTTTCTTACTTCTTCTCTTGCATTACAATAAAAAAGTTGTTTATGAAAACGAAAGCCACACATATCCTTTTTCTTTTCTTTAATGCCATCCTTAGGATTTTGTACTTTTCCCACAATTTAATTTCTACTTTCAGTTTTGTTAGTTGTTAAAAGTAGTTTTTAATATCACCTTCATTATTATTTTAAATATTTCTCTCACTCCATATCAAATTTTCCTTAATGCCACTACATTTTCATTAGTTCTTTCACATGAATCTAATTGATTTGACATTGCCATAAGGGGTTGATTCAAAATTATCACTATATTTAATAAAATGTCACTAAAGTAGATATAAATATATGTAATAAGTATTTGAGCTTTTTTTTTTTAAAAGAAGATATAAGTCTTTTCAACACATATATCAACCATTTAATTAAGTTAGAGACAAGTATCAAATGCACACCCACATGTTAATTAAACTAAGAAATTACTATTCTAAACAAAAATCCCTTTACATTTTCTTTCATATAATCTTCTTTTTTCAAAAATATAATATTTTTGAGAGGACAATAGCTTTGAAGTTTAAGCTGGGTATACATATCAAGTTTAAAGTTGATTTTAATTTCAATTTTTTAGCCCATCACATAGTATATATACTTTTGATTTATGTTTGGATTTTTTAAAACACCCTTTTTTTTATTGAAGAATTGAATTCAGTAAAAATTTAAAAACTAATTAAACGTTTTTTAGCAAGTAGATAAGTAAATAAATAAAATTACACATAATAAAACGTAATATTTACAAACTTAAACCTCGTTTAATAAGAATTTGGTTTACATATTAATATATATACGTGTGACGTTAGAACGTTGAAATGTTAAAAATCTCACGTTATAAAAACTAACGAGACTCACACTTTTTCTAAATTATTTATTGAGATGAAACTTTATATTATAAAATATATAAAGACTAATAATCAAAAATAAAAAGTTAATTATGCTAAGTGAGTGATGTATGTGAGTAAGAATCTGATCTTGAAGCTTTTCTTAGTCATAACTACATATCCTCCACATTACTTTACAAATTACAAACACTTATAATATGAACCAAAAGAAACATTTAGATGATATTATTTTAAAAGTAAAAAGAAGAGTTAGGGATCACGAGATGAAAAGAATCACGAGATGATTATTAATTAATTAACTAATACAATAAATAACAAAACTAATGAAATAAAAATAAACCAAAACTTCACATAACTCTTATGACATGTTCCTAAGATGCCAAACATATTTTTCAAAGCTTTCTGAAATTTGTCCTTTTCACTTTAAAAACGAAATAAATAAATAAATAAAGTCTTTTTATTTATTTTTTTAATTTAATTTTTGTCTTTTTTGGACTTTTGTATTTAAATTTAGTTTGTTAGGCTACAAAAATATCATCTCTATACTGTGAACAAAACCTTATCACCTTTTTTTTCCAATATCACTCTCTTACACATGTCAACAAATTTCCCTTTTCAAAATTTTGTTTCCATTCATTGAACTCAAACTTCCTTTTTAAAATATTTATTAAATACATTAATTTAGTACCGTCTATATTTATAAATATATTTAAGGTTAATTAAATATTAGCATTCAAGTAATTAAGGGAGTTGTTTTTATAGCTTAGTTATTTTAGTTAATTATGATGGATTCTTTTTAAGCTGAGTTTTTGGGTGGAAATCAAAAAGGTTTTCTCTTTTCTTATATGGTTAAATGTAATTTATTATTTAGAGTTTTAAACATTGTATTAGTATTTGTTCAAGTTAAGTACGTAAGTTGAAAGGATTATAACTAATATATATATATATATATATATATATTATTTATTTATTTATATTTATGGATTATAATCATGATAATAATTGCCAATTATTTAGTTGACATCATAATTTGTTAATCAATCTTTGAATAGTTCTATTTTCCATCCTCAAAAGTTGAACATGAAAAAAAAAAACTATTTTAAATAATGATTATTAATTAACACTCCATTTTGTTATTACATTCACTATTTTCTAAATATTTTGTAATTTAAAATAATTTATTTAAATACAAACAATATATGTTTTATCAATGAGGTTAGATTTGCATCTCAATTTTCTGTTATGAGTAAAATAGTGTAGAATATAATTAATATAATTACGTAGTATCAAAGTAAATTTAAATTAACGATAATTGACATGAGCTTTACAAAGATAGTAAGTACGTTGTGAGATATATGTCAGGACTAAAAAAGATAAAAACGTAGTATATGTTATCTTATAGTAATAATTGTGCTAGATGGATTTATTCATTTGTCTAGTACATTACTTCAATAATGAGAGGGAAAATTAGATGGCTAAAATTATTCAAGTAAGACTACAATAGTCTGTTTTGTGTAATATGTGAACTCATCTCAATTATGGTGGAAGAACTTAGTTCACTTTTTTGAAAAAAAATTGAACATATATGTGACTGGTTTATTTTATTTCTTTTCAAATCTGTGGTTGGTGAATTTTCTCATACAAAAGATAACACTTGTCAATAACATTGTGACCCTAAATTTGTTAATAAAAGAACAAGAAACTCAAGCTCAGATAACTAAGAGGAATGTTTCTTTTATTAATTAGTTGAACTAATTTGGAAATGTTCAAAAATTACTTCAAAATTTATTAGAGTGTTGAACCTCTTCTAATGTAGGCTAGCTGTTTACTTTATAAAAAGAAAAGAAAAATCAAAATTGGATTTTAAGAGGGAGGTTTATTGAATGGTATAGAATCTTGACTTAATTAATTTGGTAATTAAGATTGAAATATTTGCATTTAAATATACTAATTAAATTAAATTAAATTAGTTAAAGTAGTCCATGAAGTTTTGTCCCTTTTGAACAAAAACACTTTGAATTTATTCAGGCGTTTATGGAATCTTTGTAGTGCATGTCTTTAATTATTGATTTGCCTTTAACATTACTGCAAACCCATACATATATATTCTATAATATTCTTATATTTTTTTAAATTTAAGACACAAATATATATATATATAAAGCTTGAAACTAGCTAGATTGATTGAAATATCTCACCAAACAAAACAAATAAACTAATAGAAGTATAATATTCAATTTTGTTTTTGTAGCTGCTAACTTTATATTATAATTTATATGCACACAAACACTTTAAATATTCAAATGATGTTGTTCAACTAAGGACATTTAAAAGGGTAATTGGTATTTTATATCTACCAATCTTATAGTATGTTTGAATTGACGATATAATTGACATTTACTTGATTTAATGATATAAGTGGACTAGTATTTAAAGTTTGATGAAAGATAGATTAATTAGGTAAATTGAAATTTCAAAATACCTTCATATTATTTTTAATTAAACTAAGTGCTAAAGAAATATAGTAACCATTTATATATACAAAATTTTAGCATTAAAGTAGGTCATATTTAAATAATATTTAAGATTATAGAATAAGAGACATAACATTAACTACATTTCAATTATATATAGTAAAATGAGAAGGTGAAAGTTTTAAATAGAACTTATTAAAATGTAAAAGAAAAGAAGGGATACAAATGAATTTAATAGGATTTTTTTCAAAAAAAAAAAAAAATAACAACCCTCTCAAATATTTACACTTTATATAACAATTTTGAAAATTGAAAAAGCTCAATAGCCCACAATGAAAAATATAAAAAATATCTCTGTCAACACGCAATTAATCAGTTACACGCTTGTGTGAGTAATCTTTTTGTAAACGATTGTATACTACAGTCTAAATAAATGATCTACGATCGTTTAGACAAAGGCGAATTTATTGAGGGGTTGTACCCCCTCACATTTCCGATTTTTGTATTTAATATTAATTTTGAAGTGTTAAATTACAATATATATTAAATAATGTTCTATTGTTACTAAAATTTTCCTCTGGTATAGTCGTTGTGCCCCCTTTAAAACCCCAGGGTCCTAGGCACGACCATGTAGTTCTTTTTAACTATAAAAAAAGAGCTTCAATTTTAAACGATCGTATTGACTATGGTAAGCGATCGTTTAGAACATATTCACACGATTGTGTAGTTGTTTTAAACAATGCGACAAAGGAGATTCAAATCTAAACGATCGTGTTGATTAGACAAAATGATTGTATTGATTATGGTAAATTATTGTTTAGATTATTGCAACACGATCGTGTAACTCTTTGTAAACGATGAAAAAAACTTCAAATTTAAACGTGTTGATCAACATGGTAAACGATCGGGTTGATCACAATGGTAAACAATCATTTAGATCATGTCAAAATGATATTTAAATGATCTTGATATTCTCAAATATGAGAAAGATGAAATAGTTTCAAAAAATATTGTCGAAAACAGTGAAGATTTAAATAGAAAAATAAATCATCTAAAAAGTATATAAAAGGAAATTTGGAAGAGAAGATGACTACATCAGAAAGAAGAAAAAAGAAAAGTTACAAATTGACCACAGTATTCAAAAGTTACAAATTGACCACAGTATTCAAAGAAAAATCTAAAAATTATGAAAACACCGTTCCGATTTCATGAGCTTTCGTCTTTTTGTTACAGAGATCGTATAGTTGTGTTTTGTTAAATTTATGAAAATTCATCTAATAAAAAAGAAAGAAAAGGACTAATGGAAAAGAAATGAAATGACTAAATGTAAGAACCTGGCCAGACAACCTTTTTTAAAGTTGGTGATCTAAAATAATAATAATAATAATAAACAAATTGAGATTTTGTCCATTAATTTGTGAATTCTAACAATGCAGTTTCCATATTCCCTTTGACTCTTATAAACGTGTGGTTTAAAAATTGGAAAAAGCAATCCAAAGACAATAATACAAAGGGAAGTAGTTGCTAAATTGTGCAATAAATGGTTTTTTCTTTTTCTTTTTCTTTTTCTTTTTTGAAAATGAATCATAAATTAATAATAACAATAGATGATGATGATGTTTCTAAGTTTTGGACCCCAATGAATAAAGAAGATAAGGTTCCCCAACTTCAAAATTGGTGCATGAGTCATGACCACCATGTCTCTGCCTTTGACTCAATCAACCTCCTCTTTTCTTTTCGTTTACAAGATGGCTTGCCTTCCACCATACTTTGGTCACCCAAATTTCATATTCCAAATCAATGTTAAGTTTTCAAAAATTGACACCTACCTACACTACACAAACTTTACATCATAAATACAAATACAATAATAAATAACTACCATGATTGATTAATTACAATATATATATATACTTTTCTAATATAACTTTGAGACTATTGTTACATATTTAACGTTAGTTGAGTTATGCTCATTTTGACAAGTTTAAGTTTTAAGAGCAAGTTGAAAAAAATTAACAAAATACGTAACATGGATCTTTGATTTAGTTGTTCATAAAATGGAAGACAAAGTTGAATGGAACTTCGTGTGATTACACATCCCTCCACCATTACTTATGGAATAAATGTTGGAGACATGCTCATGTTGTCCTAAAGGGTATGGTCTTCAATATTTAAATCATCATGTGAGTGTTATACATGCTTTTGGGCTTCAATAAATGTTATATTATATTAATTTTCATGGGCATACTATTGTTGTATAGATTATGTTTAGGGCCCTTGTAAATTTGCACCTCCATGGTTTTGTCTATTATGCCGAATACATTTTACTCTACTTTTTCTTTTCACATGGGTTTTAGGTTAACATCGTCTCAACTGAGTGATTCAAATTTTTGACTTTTTGGTTTTCGGTATATCTTTCCATGAAAACCACTATATACGTTTTATTCATATTATTATGAAAATTATTATTTGTATTATATATTATACGAAACTTTTTTATTGTACCTTAATATAGAAAAATAATAAAGTACATTCATTATCTAATACAAATATAGTTTAAATTCATATAAAACATCTGATTAGGAGGTATAAAGTTCGAGTCGGACTTAAAAAAAAAAAAACGACATACAACCTTTTTGAAATACTTCTTTGTTAAGGTATATAGGATTATGATAGCCCTAGCAAAGTACACTTGTTTTTAGAAAAATAATAACATTTATTTTCATCAAGATATCAAGGACTACTACGAAAATTCTTACTTTCTTCCTTGTCAAGGTAGATTTATAAATAAAGCCAATGTAGCTTATTTGACATGCAATTGTATTGACCACGATTAATAGTATATAATTTGAATTATTTTTTATTATCTATTTATTTTTATGGAGGTGATATATTTATAAAAATTTACGTAACAAAACATCACAAAATGAGAACCTTGGAACAGTTTTAAAATAGACTACGTCCATGGTTCAATGTAAAATAAATAATTTTTTGTATATATATAATTCAACAATAGCAAAGGTGGAGATGAAACACTTTCGAAATATTAATTTGTACTTTATAGTTGTATAAGAATTTTTTATTTTTTTTTTGGCAACATTGAATAAAACAATACTATAACGTTGACCACCCAAAAAAATCCATTTCTCTAATAAATTCATTTGGTCGATTCTATCACATGCTCAATTTAGGGTTGTATTTTCCTAGGCTTTTAAATATTATGTTGTCCATATATTATCAATATATTCCAACATTTTGTGAGTATCACTTTCATACACTTTGTGTTCCACCATCTTACAAGCTTTTCTGGCATTTGACAACTATATGTCCATATAATAAATTGTAATGAAAGGTATATTCACCAATACAAATTTCCATATGCAAGTGCTAAAACTTCCAATGCATGGTTATTCTTAATTTTAACCTATGTATGAATGTAATCTCATTCAAATAACATTTCACGTCTAGTGATCAAATCACCATTGGAATGTTCAATAGATTGTGATCAAATCACCATTGGAATGTTCAATAGATGTGATTTGTCCATGTAGAATTTTTTTTAAAATTTTTTTGTATATGTCGATTAATGAATAAAAATTTCATCGACTAAATGCTCGATTTGCAAGCCAAGGCAAAATTTTGTTTTACCAAGATCTTTCATCTCAAATTGCTTTTTAAGATATTCTAATGACTTTGAAAGCTCTCTAGGATTTTCAATTATATTTAAATCATCAACATATGCGGCTATAATAGCAAATCCTCACTGTGATTTCTTAATAAAAACATATAAAAAATTGGATTATTCTGATAACCTTCTTTCAATAAATATTCCCTTAAACGATTGTACCACATTCGTCCTGATTGTTTCAATCCATATAATGATCTTTGTAATTTGATTGAATATAATTCTCTAGATTTTGAATTATATGATTCAGGTATCTTAAATCCTTCAGAAATTTTCATATAGATTTCATTTTCCAAAGATTTATACACATATGTTGTAACTACATTCATAAGATGCATATCAAGCTTTTCACAAACCCGTTGGTGTATGAACTATAGGTCCAAAAAATTCACGTTTCGAAAGTGAGTTCAATTTTGTTTGGATGACTTCTTTCCACTTGGGCCAATCCTCTCTATTACAACATTCGTTAACAGATTTAGGTTCAGAATCCTCATTTTCATGAATGATATTATGTGCAACATTGTATGCAAAAATGTTGTCCACAACTACATTAGTTTTATTCCATCTTTTCCTATCATGGAATAATTTATCGAGATCTCATTTTTATCTTCATATACTTGAGTTTCTTCAACATTTTTACCATTTGTTATGTCCAGGACTTCTTCTTGAATGTTTCTATTGTCAATTAAGTCATTTTGACTATTGATCATTTTTCCTTTTCGATGATTTTTATCCTTTGAACCTATTGGTTTACCACGCTTTTGCTACAACGCTAGTTCATTAATTGTAGTAACTTGCTGAATTGGGATTTCAATTTTAGATAAAGCATTTGCAGCTAAAGTATATGATTTGATCACTTTCTTAGTATCTGTAAATGCATCTAATAATGAAAGTCTTGCTCTCATAGGTAATGGTCTGGCAATCAATTGTAAACGTTTGATAAATGATTCTGCCAAAATATTTTGTGTATAAACATGAGCTACAGGATGTTCAATATTTATCCCAATTGACATGCAACAATTATTAAATGTTTGGGATGTAAACTCACCAGCATTATCAAGTCGAATGTTTTTTTTATTGTATAATCGGAAAATTGTGCTCTTAATTTGATTATTTGAGCGAGTAATTTTGCAAATACAAGGTTTTGACATGATAATAAACACACATGTGACCGTCTACTTGATGCATCAATTAAAATCATGAACTATCTAAATAGTCCACATGGTGGAGTAATGAGTACATATTTGTCACCATGAATTCGTTCTAAAAACGTAGGTGACTCAACTCCCACTTTGGTAGGTAATGGCCTAATAATCAATTTTTCTTGAGAGCAAGCAACACATGATAATTCATTGGATTGAAGAATCTTCTGGTTCTTTAGCAGATGTTCATGAGAATTTTTAATCATTTTTCTCATTATTATTGATTCCGAATGACCTAATCGATCATTCCAAATAGTAAACATATTTAAATTTATGAACTTCGAGTTCATAGTTGCATATGTTTCAATTACTCATATATGAGTATAATATAACCAGAAGAAAAGTAGGCAGTGTTTCCAATATACGTTTTTCGTGTGAAATAATAAATGTAATATAAAGATGTTCTATATTATTTTTATTGTTAATTAGTTTCAACATAATAACTATTTTGACGTATATCTTTGAAACTCAATAAGTTTCTTTTTTACTTATTAGAGAACAAAGCATTACTAATTGTGGATTTTGTTCCTCTATGCAAAATAAGATTTGCTTTTCCAAAACCTTCAATCAAGTTTATAGAGTCTGATATTGTATTGACATTTGCTTTAAGCATTGTCAATGTAGAAAAATACTTTTTACTTTTAAGTATTGTGTACGTAGTTGCACTATCTGCCAAACATAAGTCTTCATTATTCATATTTGAGTCAGCCAAAATATAAGAAGTGTCCATAACTCTTCATAAAAAAAATGATTAAAATAAGTCTCATGGTAAAATAAAAAAACAAAACTAACGTTAAAATATAAATAATTTAAATAAACTATGAGATGTTGAATAGAGAAAACACAAAAACATAATGTAAATGTCAGTTTTAGACATTCTCATAATTAAAGAAAGTATTTGTTACTCCTTCATTAGCATTAGTTTTCTCTTCAGGAGACTCAAAGAAGTCAGCAACATCCATATGTCATATTGGAAAAAGTCACAGACATCATCTTGATAGACAAAGTTTACTTCCACATTTTTTCCTTTTTTCTTCATTGAGGCTTGATAGAGGTCGACTAAGTGCTTGGATGTACGACAAGTACGAGTTCAATGACCATTCATACCACAACAGAAGCATTGATTTTCACAACTTTTTAATTTTTTATTTTGTGGAGTCAACCCTCTATGATTATCATTTGTGGTTTTCTTGAAATCTGAATAATTATAACCACGAAAAGTATAATTAGTTCTTTCTTTACCATGGTCACAACCTCGACCACGATCACAACCTCGACCTCGATCATTATTGTTTGAAAATACAGCATTTGCTTCAGAAAATAATGTTGCTCCAGTTGGTCGAGAGTCATGGTTTTTCATTAATAACTCATTATTTTGTTCAGCCACAAGAAGACATGATATAATTAAGGATACTTTTTAAACCCTCTTTCTTGACATTGCTGCTGCGGGACCATATTCAAGGCATGAAATGTGAAAAATGCTTTCTCTAACATATCTTCATCAGTAATTTTTTCTCCGTATAACAATAATTTTGAACAAATTTTAAATAATGCGAAATTATAATCACTTGCTGATTTAAAATCTTGCAACCTTAAAATACATCCAATCATATCAAGTTTTAGAAAGAATCACACTTTTTTCATGACCATACCTTTCTTTTAAACTTTGCTATAATTTAAAATGATCTTTTACCGTAAGATATTCAATCTTTAATCCCTCATGAAGATGAAGAATCACACTTTTTTTATGATCATACATTTCTTTTTAACTTTACCATAATTTAAAGTGATCTTTTACCGTAAGATATTCAATCTTTAATCCCTCAAGAAGTTGATGTGGAAAGAAAATCATGACTTTTACATTTTCTTGACTCGAAGTTGTGTTTCCTTCTTTAATCGTTTCTCCAAGATTCATGGCATTCAAATGAATTTCAGCATCAAGCACCCATGATAAATAATTATCACCATTGATATCAAGAGCTAGAAATTCTAACTTAGTAAGACTTGACATTGTAAAATTATAACAAAGAAATTTAATAAACATGTTAAACATGCATTATACAACAACTTAGATAAATATCATATTATGAAAAATTGTGACAACAATACACACCAAAAATATTAATTTTACAACATGCTTATACCTAATATCTTAAAACATCATGCTTAGGTAAATTGATAAAAACATTTAAATCATAAATCATAAAAACAATTACAAAACTTATAATTTTAGAAAGTAGACAATTAAATTATAGACATAAACTATGCATAAATCTTAAAATAATTGAAATAAGAATCAAACATAAAACAATCACATAAATCATAAATAAATTAATATGAACCAAACCTATAACTAACAATAGTTTTAACAAACAATAATTTTGTAAACATAATATTTAAAATTACAACATATAATAGGTATAAAAGATTATATTCACAAACATTTAAACTATGCACAATGTATACATGGAATAGTTCATGCAATGTTCACAAGTACAAAACAAGAAAACAAACTAATACTTTATAGCCTACCTTTTACAAATGATAAAATTGTAGAGACTCGTGATGATAACATATTATGAAATAAAGAATAAAGAAGCTAAATAAGAAGAATGAAACAACAAAAAGAAGAGAACGAAGAATAGAGAAAGTAGAGAACAATTAAACTCAAGAGAACGAAGAAGGGAAAAAGTAGAGAACAATTGAACTCAATAATGGTATCTTTTACAAAGGCACCACATACCTCTGTTTATAGAATATGCTATGTATGAATTACATTATAAAGTTCAATAGGATGAATGTAATAACATATAATTGAAGGAAAGTTATAGAAAGATTGGTAACCTACATAGGATACTTACCAAGTTTTTCATCCCTCCTAAATAAATAAGCAACAATCAGATAATTGTATAGGCTCTACAAATTTGAATTCAAAATTAGAATCTACTTTTGTTCCTCTTTTCTTTTTCTATTTTTTTTATCTTATTTATTTATTTATGTAGATTAAATGAAATGCTCTACTCTCGAGAAAAATTCAATTATTATTCGAATTCTCATCCAAATTTTAAAATCAGAAAATTGTTTTTAGGTTTTTTTTTTTTTAAAAAAAGAATTCAAACAAAGAAACTCGATATATGGTTAGAATCATAGAAGTATTCCAATGTTTCAATTTATAAAAATTAAAAAGGTGAAGGCCTAAACTATCGTATTTTGCAACTTCAGAACAGTCTATCATCCTAACTTGGAGATGAAAGGCTAAAAGAACAAAACAAAAAATATATAACTACATAGATTTCAGTAAATTATATGTTCAATAACCATTGCTAGATTGCAATATCACTACGATGGTAATTAACGAGAAATGCTTCATTCTACTACCGAACCCCACAAGATGAAAGAAGATCCAGTACTAAGGTTCCAACACAAATTTGATATCCTGTACAATGCACAACAATAGCTCTAATTCTTACCATTTAAGTCTCTCACAGCCCACCTTATTAGTCAGTCCATCTGCAAACGATATCCACCATCCTTTCGAAGCAATTTGCTATGTTATCCACCGAGTCATGAATACAAAAAATATATAAACATGAAACATGAAACATGAAGAAAGTTATCTTTTTATATGAGAGGGGAAAAAATGGTGAAGAACCAAACTCCGAATGCCATCGTTTCACAGAAATGGTTTCCCATTGCAACATGTTACAGTGAAACAACAAATAAAGCCCGGTCACTTTTATTTGAAGCACTAAAGGGCGTTCCTCCAGATATTTGGTCTAAGAAGAGAAGCCTTGTACAGACTTTAATTAAGAAAAAGGGAAAAAAAATCCCAAAAAAACATGGGGTGGAAGAGGCAAAAGAGTAAATCTTACAACATTAAATAACAATGAAAGAAAATCTCACTTTTTAGATAGTAAAGCACTGCATTGTGCCATAATCTTTGAAGCCCTTGTAATGGAATCAGTCATGTAGAAGTTTTCTATGGGACTCCCAAAATCAGCCATGTCCATCTTCTGGGTGCTTTCAGGCTTAATTGAAGCAGAAAATGTAGCTGCCTCTCTTTCATCCACCTGCAAGAGATTTGGGGCTACAGTTTTTATCCGGGACCTTATTGCCCCGAGCGAATCATATGGCAGCTGCAGACCAGCTACCTCAGAAAGAGCACGAATGATCTTCCAATCATCTCGTGCATCACCAACTGTTGGTACTGCTGGCAGTGTTTGTTGGGCGCAACCTTCGGTGTTTTCGTAGGTTCCTTCCTTTTCGCTAAATGCTGCTGCAGGGAGAATGACATTTGCACGATAGACTCCTCGGTCCCCGTGGTGTCCTTGATAAACCACAAACGCATCCTTTGGAACCTTCTCCAGTTCCACATCATCAGCTCCCATCAAATATACGAACTTTGCAGACTCAATGCTAGTTACTGATTCTGGCACGAGTCCAAGGTCAAGGGCTGCAGCCTGGGAAGCATTCAAAAGCAATACGTTGTAACCATTCCAGTCAGGTCTGACCACATTATTCTGTTTGGCAATGTTTTCAACTACAGAAAAGATTGCATCTTTGTCCTTTCTTTCAAAAAGTCCAGCACCAACAATAATGGCAGGATTTTTGGCATTTTTGAGGATCGAGCAGAATGGATGGCGACCCTCAACTATGTCAACAAGTGTTTGAGGTCCTGTTCCAAGGTGTTGATGATCATAGTTCAATTCGGCAGGTGGGCCAACATAACCAACTTTAGCTTGAGTTGCTCTTACAGTCTTTCGGATTCTTGCATTTATCATAGCCGCTTCAACCCTTGGCTGCAAGTTTAGTTTGAAACAGTGAGGGAGAAAGGATAATACTTAAAACACATAATAACATCAATCCAACAAGATATCGTATTATCATCTCACAATTATCTACAAGTACACATGATCTATGCACATTACAAGTTGCAACAAGAATGAACACAGATGACCGGAAGTTACGGAAATGATAAGAAATATAGTTAGGGAAATGATAAGAAATATATTAAGAGTAAGATCAGAAGACCAGAAAGACGACTAATGTAATTTCCAATGCCTAATACTTATAGAATAGTAATAGTGATGTGGATTGTAAGTCAATAACGGATCAAAATAAACTAGTAACATTATTGTTTTTTGTTCTTCTACTTTTGGAGAAGAAACATTTCATTGATGAATGAAATATCCAAAGAGTACAGTAGGGTAAAACCCAATGAAGGGAACAAACCAAAAAACCAAAAGCAGAACCCGAAATTGGAGAGGTAATACCAAATGAGAACAAGGGAAGGAGAGATAAAAATGCACAAGCCAACGAAAAAATGTTAAATGTTACTACATTGAAATAAAAATGTAGCAACTTTTTTTAAAAAATGTAATGTAACTTAATATAGACAAAGCTACATATTTGAAGTTCTAAAAATAACAGTAGTGTAAAAATAATTCAACAAGCTGAGTAGAATAAGTCACCGGAAGAATATGATAAGGATATGAACGTACCTGAGTGCCAATCAAAAGAAAGACATCCGCTTTCTCAAGACCAGTAATACCAGTATTCATGATATACCCAGAACGCAGGTCTGCATTAGGTTGTGGTCCATTTCCTTCACACCATACATTATTGGATCCCAACCTATTTAAGAGATCTTTCAGAGCAATCATAGACTCAGCATCAGATAGTTTTCCAGCAATTCCAACGACTTCTTCAGGTTTAACCTGATGGGCAGCTTCAGCAACCAGAGCAAGGGCATCACGCCAGCTGACAGCCTTAAAGCGTCCATCAGCACCACGGATCATTGGATCATTTAATCTCTGTCTCTTAAGGCCATCATAACAAAAGCGAGTCTTGTCTGATATCCACTCTTCATTAATATCCTGTAAATGGTAGTTGGAGGGCACTTATGCATCAGTATGAATTGTTCGTATACTGCAAGCCTACTGGAGAGTAATTGGTGAGTTTAGCAAACTTGATTCAAAAGCTTGCAAGTCTCCACAAAAGGTTAAAGATAGCTAGATAGTCATCAATCAAAAGGCAAAGCAAACCATCCTTATGTTCCTTTAATATGAATGTACAGAAATTCCTTGGTTAAGTTTTGATGAAGTCTAACAAATGATGAGGCATTATCAAGAATTGTAAATTAGATCTCCAATTTAGAGAAATCGCTGTTCTAACATAATAATGAATTTTCTTTATGAAATGCCATACTTTCCTTGAAAAAAATAAATAAATAAAACAATAAGAAAGATCCTAAACAAAGATGACAAGTAAACTTGGATTCCACCAAGGGAAATTCTATTAAAGTAAGTTTGCTCCCCTTTGATTAAAATAAATAAATACAAGGATAAATACCTCTCATTCTTTTCCACGACAGGTTCTCAAAACTGGAAACATCTAGGATTGTGACCACTGGGAAGACCCAAGTGAGAAAGGAAAGGTCCAACTTCACATCTGATTTGTTATTCATATTTTAAAACTAAACTTTGCACTCTATTCAACAAATTGTAAATTCTAGGAACTTCACTAAAAGTAAATATTAAATTCCAAAAGAAAGTGTCCATATGATTCAATGGAAGAAAACCATGGAAATCGTAATAGAGTATGTCATGTCACTAAGGTTCCAAAATTTTCTCTTCTCCCAGAAATGGGACAGGTTTTGAAACCCCATTCCTAAGGGGGAAATTCTCCAACAAAGAGCCACTTGATGTTTCATGTTTGGGCATAGCCCCTGCTTTCTTGTTTTCCTTTTATTTACTAAGAACTTCTTCCCTACAAATAGGATCACATGAAAAGAAAAGATATACAAACAACAAAGTTGCTAGTTGATCACAAATATGCAAAATCATTCTTCAGTTGCAGTAAATGACCATTTTACAGAAATATACAATTGGCATGGGTAAGTGAGGGTAGCGGGCAAGAAAGATACCAAACCTACCTCATTTAACCGAGGCACAATGCGCATAACCTCCGGACCACGACTATCAATTCGAATGTTGGATCCAACGGCATCTGTAACATCAATGGTCTCGGTGCCTTTCAATTCCCAATTCCTGGCTTTAAATGCAAAAGGTTTTGAGGTCAATGCCCCAACTGGACAAATATCAATGACATTTCCTGAGAGCTCACTAGTCATTAGCTTTTCGACATATGTCCCAATTTCCTCCCCACTACCACGACCTAACATGCCAAGATCTTGAACTCCAGCAACCTCTGTAGCAAATCTTACACACCTTCAGAAAGAAAAATGGAGGTCTTTCAAATCAATTATTTTGGTAGAATGAATAGACCAATAACAGAAAAAGCAGAACCAACTAAAGCAACTTTAATAAATTTTTATCAATTTAAACCCTAAATTTCCCTAAGTGTATCCAAATAAAATACAATGAAGTGAACTGTTACGGGTTGGTCTAGTTGTAAAAAATGAGGCATAGTCTCAACAACTAACTAAGAGATTATGGGTTCAATCCATGGTAACCACCTACGTAGGAATTAATTTTCCACAAGTTTCTTTGACACCCAAATGTTGTAGGGTCACACAAGTAGTCCCGTGGGATTAGTCGAGGTGCATGTAAGCGTCCCAAACACTCACAAATATAAAAAAAATAAAAATAAAAATGGAGTGTTTAAATTGATAAAAGTTAAAGGTTTCAATTGGTACAATTATGAGAGTTCAAATTTTAAATTAATATACTAACTAGTTTAGGGTTTAATTGGATTTGGATACAACTTCCAAAGTTTAGGGCTTATATTGATACAATCCTCAAAGTTTAGGGGTACAAATATCATTTGCCTTAAACATATATTCATAATTTACCGTTTCTTATAAAAAAAAGATTATTTATTAGGAAACAAGAGATTTTACAAATGGAAGGGAGAAAGTACAAAAACAAGACGAGGTACCCCCACCAGCCTAGGAGAATACAAATAGGACTCCTATCTAACAAGGATTTGCATAAATAATAATGACACAAATATTTTGAGATTAGACACCAAGCAGGAGAAAATTCCAAGTTCCCATCAAGGTCAGGAAAAAACATCACAAGTTTTTCATTTGATTTTTTATGTTATTTATTTATTTTATTCTCTTTTGTACCATAGGTCCATAATCTCCACAGTACGACCATCACAGTGTCGATCCAGATAATTATAGCTTGTTTCCTAAGTCATTTTACTTCTAGTATCTTTTCAAATGAAGCTTTTTTAATAATAGTGTCTTTGTATAGTTTTACAACAATACAACTTATGAAAAGAATTTTGAGATCTCATCCAAACTTAAAAAAATAAAATCGATCTTGAAAACCACTTCTTATAGTTTTTAAATTCTGGAAAATCCATGTCCTAGTAGTCATTGGAGCAAATAAGAAAGTCAAAAACACTATCGAGGAAATGGGATTCTATTGGTATAATATGGTAGAGGCATCTAGAAGTTCAAAAGGAAAGTGTCATGCTACAAATTATATTGGAGTATTGTAGGAAAGGGGTGAAGGGAAAAGCATGTGTGTATGGAAGTGTGGCTGCTGATGAGGTGTCTGGGGACCACAGTTAGTTAGGAGTTGTGTACGGGGTTATATTGAAAAAGAGGGAAGGTAGGTTGGGGAGTTCATTCTGGTTGTTAGGGTTATCTCTCGAGGAGAAAGCAGAGTTCCTGTGCTTGTTCGTTGATTCCTGGGAAAGCCAATGGCTGATTGCTGATTGAATAAAGTCTTTCAAATTGGAGTTCTATCAGAAAGTTCAATTTTTGGGATGAAAAGAAGGTGAGAGTGGTAAAAACTATTCGAGGGTAGCTATTCTCTTTCAATCTTTGGGATGAAAATAAAAAAATTCACAACTCCAAAAGTCCATAATTCTAAACAAAATTGCCATTCAGAAAACTGATGCTCAAATTTTCATCCCGATAGAATTGTTAGATTTGTTACCTCTTTTGGGTGTTAGTTTCTCAAACTTTTTGTAATTGTCAGCTTTATTTTATTCTTGGATTGGAGTCCCTTTCTGTAGTTAGGGTGTGGACTCCTTTTGTGGAGGCTGGTTTTTAATTCCATTGTATACTCTTCCATTTGCTCTTGATATAAGAAGATTTTGGTTAAGAAAGCTACTTATTCCCAGTCAGAAGTTTTAACCTAAAAAGTTTAAGCTCAAAAAATTGGCAACATTACAGAGCAATTCAATGAAACTATCCTCAATGAAATGTCTAAGAACTAATGGAATTGAACTAACCTCAATGAAACGTCTAAGACTTAATGGAATTGGTCAAGAAGTAGTAAGTACACAAAACAAAGCAGATTGAAATAATTCTATCATGACATTCTGAACAAAAAAAGAGTTGAAAAAACAAAAATCTCTCAAAAGCCTTCATGGAAGATTGGAAGTTCAAAGAATGACCTTACTTGAACAGGCATTGTTCTATAGGCCGTAGTCGTTGAGTTCTAAGGTAGCTTCAAAACTATAGAATAAATTTGGGTATAAACTTCAATCAGAAAAACACACAATTACTATCTTAACAGAAGCAACAGTCTGCAACATACAAATGATTTTAAAAAATATTTAGCAAAACCAAGGTACAAATTTCATACTAGGAGTCTAGGAAGAGAGCTACTAATCCAGTCTTGGTTTCATTGTAAAGTCCATAATTCCACGGCAATTTTCATATCACCTTCTTAAAAGCCATGGACACTTTACATGGTATGGCTAATGAAAACGAAGAACTCTTAGCCAAATGTCACAAATCCATGTCATGCAACTAATTCTGTTGAAATTATACGATTTGAAGTTTCCCAAAAGAAAAAAAAATGCTCTAAATCAAATAATTATCATCCATTGAATATGTAAGCTACATAACTGACCTGGTACACTGAATACATCGTGTCATTACAGTTTTCACAAGGGGACCAAGGTTCTTGTCCACTACCGATCTCTTCACATCAGTAAACCGCCCACGATCAGACCCAAATGCCATGGACTGATCCTGAAGATCACATTCTCCACCCTGATCACAAATTGGGCAATCCAATGGATGATTCATCAACAAGAACTCCATCACTCCTTCTCGCGCCTTTTTTGCCAGTGGGGTATCAGTCTTAATTTTCATTCCTAGGAAGCAGATTATTCAAATGAATGGATTACCATCTTATCCACATAATAAACAAACAATGAATTCTTTCAGATAGAAAATACATAGAGCGCATTCTGAAATTATTTTCTCATTCATTACTCAAGAATACACAGCATAAGCCATATAACCATCCACAAACTAAATTATTTAAAGAATCTCACTATTGCCTTAAATGGAAGAAGCAGAGTATCCTACACATATGTAGTGAATCATCCACACAAAAAATAAACCCAACCAGAAAAAGTGAAGTATGCAATCTAAAAACCATATCCAGAAAGAAAATCACGGTTACTGTCTAAATGGTGGTCCTGATAGCATAGCAAGAAAAAGGGAATGAGAAACACTCTGGTAAACGGTAATTGCTCTAATTGCATCACAGAAACAAAAAACATATCATCAGACAATAAATCTTTCATCAATTAACATAATACAAATATAAGAAAACCAAAATCAAGGAGTCAATTAACCATATTCTACGTAAGAAAAGGGGGGAAATACCAGGAAGAGCGGGCATAGCGCAAGAAGCAACAGGCTTGGGGGATTTCTCGACTTCAACAAGACACATACGGCAATTCCCAGCAATAGAAAGGCGACTATGATAACAAAATCTAGGAATGTCAACCCCAGCGATCTCGCAAGCCTGAAGAACCGTCATACCCTTGGGGACTTTGACAGGGTACCCATCAACGAATACCTCGATGGCATCCTCAGGAGAGGAAAAGTGAACACGAGCGCCGGCAAGAGGGGTGCGAGGAGGAGGAGGAGGCGGAGCAGGATCGGCCTGGGGCTGGGCGGCAGCGGAGGCATCAGCGTTGTGAAGCTCAGTAGTGGAGAAAATGGGTCGAAAATGGAGGAGATTTCTAGGGTTTTGGGAGGTGAGAAGCCTGGATGAAGGCTTGACAACTCTGGAAGCAAGGGAACCCAACCCCATTGTTGGCAATTGAAGCTCAGATGAAGGGCTGATTGATCTGCAAAAGAAAATTCGCCGTTTTTATATGTAGATTTGTAGCGAAGAAGAAGAGAGGCAGATGAGGAAGCGGATACAATCAAATCAAACAGTGAAAGCGAGTGAGTTTTGGGATCTTGGTTTAAAGTTCCAACCTTTACAGTTACCCAAACTTAGTTTTGATTTTGGAAAGTTTATGCTTGTTTTGTGATTTCTTTTTCTTTTTTATAGTTATTCTACTACTATTTATTGTTTATGTATTGGTTAATAATTTTTTTTATATAATTAATAACCTTTTTAGTAATTAATATAAATATATTGTCACGTCAAATGCCTAGTAACGGAAACAACTCGCTTCAACTTAACTCATCACAAAACTTTTACCTTGGACTTTAGAGACTTCTATGACTCATTGCAGCAGAAATATGTAACATTTAAATTTTACTTCATTGTCTAGTTTTGGTATATGACTACATGGATGTGAAATTCCCAATCTCTTTTACCTCGAGACTTTTCTTTAGGCGAGATTGCAAACAAGGGAACTAGTATTATTCTTTTAAAAGACATGTCAATGAATGAAACAATAAACTCTACACAAATGATTCCAATCATTTATTTCTAACAAGCCCCTCATAAATGGTAAGTTGACAATTTAAGATAAAAGACCAAAAAAAACATTTGCTATTTTTCTACGAAGAATCTCAACATGATAATATGTTTGAACTTTTCCTAATAAACATCAATTAGGATTACTTGTTAAAACCCTAACAAAGCAACTAGGCCAAAAGAACGTGAAAGAGATACAATTTAACTAAGCCATAACATATGATTTGAATGACCCCTTTAGACAAATGACAAATCATGATCATCGTTATATTTGTGTTACATTGCAACTAACCCACTTTTGATGATAGATTGTGCTAATGTTTTTAACATTCAACCGGTATTTATTTGTTTTTAGAAAAATTACATTAGATGACAAAAAAAAATATAAAAATAAATCATAACACCTTTTTTTCACATTACAAATTTAAAAAATATAACGATAATTTGACACTACTTTTAAATTTGCTATTTTTACAATTTTGAAACAATAGGTGACATGCACAAATTATCATAAATTTTTTTTTGCTATTTTTGCAAACTCTTCTTTTTATAAGCATATTTGACAGTCGTTTTAACTTACCAAAAATATAAATCTTGTTCATACAAAAAAGATGCAACTTAAAATCTTAAATATGGTCTGTAATGTAACTCTCATACACTCAAAAAGCAGACAGACACTAAATAAGCGTTAACATATTATAGTATGTAATTGAAATTTATAAATGCCTATGTATAGAGATGCTAGCCATCAAAATGTATAGAAGAAGACTCCAATTAAAACATACTAAAAATAATTAGAAGCCATAGTGTACTATAAGAGGCTTCAAATGAGGGCTACTTTTTGTGCTACATTATCAATAGTCTTCGCCTCTGGAAATCACTTCTTTGCAGGTTGGCCTCAGTAAAATGGTATGCTCAAACTGAGAAACATAGCTGCCCTTTGAATCACATAATGGAGGATAGGCCTGAGAAAATTGAAGGATTAATAACTCATATTAAATTCATCAAATGTATCTATGTTAAATTTGATAGTATGGGGTTTCATCTCAAAACCAATTGACAATGAAAGGAGTAACCCATCTATCTTATATGGAATATGAGTCCCCTTGGTTTTTCCAATGTGGGACTCCCAACTTCTCCAATAATCTACGACTTAAGTACAACTAAAGACGACTAAGCTACTAAATGTAGAAATTAATACAAATAAATCTATAACCCAGCTCCTACACTATCGAATGTGTGATTACAATAAAAGACAGACTGGTATGACTAAGTTATTTGCATCATTTTACAAGGGACCAAACATAAGAGGACTCTTTCCTAGGAAAGGGGGGAGGAACACCTCAATCAAAGAACTAACAGATTTGTGTCCCAATCTTGTGTTCAAGTAAGAGAACTTTATTGATAGAATAATATGTTGAATTGAATACAAGAAGTACGAATTTAGGAATCGAATTGAGAAGACCTCAATTCGAACAGCCAGACTCTCCCTCTCTGTTACCCTATCTCTCAAGGATGAACAGGTGAACTATCCTTACCAAATTCTTAACTAACTTTCCCCCAAAACTAAAATACTATTTACACTAACATTTCTAACCAACTCATTAACAGACAGACTCTATTACCCAACTTCAATTCTCCACGCACGTCCTGCCCTTAGTCTTCTTTCCTCTTCCACACAGTATTGATGTATGATAGACCATCAATTGATTAAGAGCATCACAAAACACCAGCCATCTTCCATATCAAAGTCACCAGCATCATGTGCATATTCAGAATGAGCACAATGATATCCTAAAGGCAAGGGGGTATGTGAAGTCACGACTTAATTTGCTAATAGTGTGACTCGGTGCACACTGATACGATTGAAATTTTCCTCTTTGTGAAAAAGAAACAAGACAGCTCCAGGTTCAAGGTGATTTATACTATGTATCTCTTAATATTAGATCAAAGGTATCAAGCAAATAGGAAGAAGAGGAGCACCTGAACAATGCCAGTATCACACAAATTCTTTAATGCCATAAGATACTTAGTCTCCCCAAGGCGATCCAAATACCGTCGACAGAATGCCAATGTTGAAAAGTTATTATTAATGGTTGCCAACAATTGCTTGGCTCTTGGCAACCTTAGTGGAACATGGCCCACGTCAAAGTTCTTCATGTAATGACTACATTCAAGATCTTCTCTAACATATCCTTTCCCTGGATAAAATACAGATTATCTGAAGTATCAACAAGGGAAACCCCTAACATATAACAGTTACTTTCAAGCTTGCATAAATTAATACCAGTAGATCCAAAGGTTTCAATTGCAAAGAATTCGCCCTCTTCCATTTTGGTTTGCTCCCCTCCTTTCACAATTGGAACAGATTTACCAGCATGGATCTGGTAACGACCAATGCTATGTCCATTTAAATTCCGAATGCTTTTGACTGGAAAGGAAATAATTCGTTCATTAAAATGTATTCTACAAGGACAAGAAACATATCTCATATATATGCAAAGTTAAAAAAAAAAATAAAATAGGCTTAAGATGATGAGCACCGATTAAATACATTATTTCCTCATGAAAGAATCTACAATTAACAAAACGAATAGATTCTCGACTGAGATCATCTATCTCTAAGCATTCTACGCCTTCCTTGACACATAAACCCAATAAATTAAGCAAGCTCTAACGATGTAGGAGAGTCTAACAATGTAGGAGAGGCTTCATACAATCAAAACCAAAGTATTCAAAGTGGCCGAGAAAGAGAATGGGGGTAGATTTTGGAATGGCCAAGAATCAACACTCTTGGCATAGCCCATCTTCAGAACTTTTAGGTTTAATATCCCATTTCGTTATCAATTATCACTATGGTTTAGCTTTTGGCCTTCACTATCAATTCTCCATGAAATATTTTTTTCATGGAAAAAGTTGTCTTGCCAGAGAGGATTGCCAGAGAGGATGGAAAAAATAATTCCTAAACATTGTTTGAAAGATTTTCCTTAGTAATTAACCCATGCTATAAAAAAAACGTCAGAACGTTTTACGCAAAATAAGATGCTTCAAGAAAGGGTCAGAACACTGCTAAAATATCATACAGAAGAGATGAATTGATGACAACTGCAACACTCATACCTTGATACACCTTTCCATTAATTTCAACCTCATATGACTCCATGACCTCCTGAATTGCAGCACCAACATCACAAAGCCGTACGTCGATTCCAGACTCCTAAAGAAATAAGAGAGTAAAGTTATAGAGGATACAAGAAACCATCAAATTCAATTGGAAGATAAATAATTGAAAGTCTTGTGCTTTTGTGATGCAATTTGTAAGTGAATAAATGTACTATGGGAAACATAGAATAAATATATTCTATCGAACTCTTTCATAGTTGGATTGCATTCATTGATATTAACTGGATAGATAGCCTCTGTGCTTCATCAAAATTTGTTTAACTAAAAATATTTTCAACCAATATGAACTTTTGTATTTTAGTAAAAAAAATGAACAAAACTTCCATTCAGAGAAAGAGAAGCCACCATGACACCAAAGAAGTCCAAATATTAACCAGCTATCTCCCCCTCAATTTGTTGCCTTCATTTGCCAAATTGAAGAGGCACTCTCAACCATCTCTTCCTTCCTTGTGCAATTGCTGCAAAGTGTTGATTGGTCCTATTCAAGATGACACTTAGCACTTTCTCTTAGTAAATTCTCAGAATAACACCTTTTTTAATCGTTCAACCCTATTTATACTAATCTTAAATGATGTAAGAAAGCTAAAGGTTAATTGGGTAATTAGGTAATATTCTAGGTTAATTTCCTTTTTACCCCACTTGTAATAGACCTTCTATAAATAGGAGGAGAAATAGGAGTCTTCTCCTCTGGTATGAAACACATTATTCATACTAATAAAAGATCCACGACTTGTTTCTTGGAGGATTTCTCCTTGAGGTCACTTAGGCTACATCAATTTGGTATCAGAGCAACTGTCTGGGCTAATATTGACTGCTGCCAGTGGAAGACCGGGAAACTCTTGTTGGCGTCGATCACGAGAGGGAGCCTTGAGTGTTGTGCTTGTTTCCAAACAACACATCTAATTAGGGGGAACCCTTAAAATTCCAAGAAAGAAAGAAGACACCAAAGATTTTTCAATAATGGACTTCAATCGATCAAAGAAGATATACAAGAAAAAAACCAGCAGAAGGTATAGACAAGAAAATCAATTTTACTCCCATAAACAATGCTGGAGTCCTGACTCAAGTGATTCGGAAGAAGAATTTCAACATTCCAATTTTGACCATTCTCGATTTTCTCAAAGAAACTATCATTATCCAAATTGGAAAATTGATTCTAGTGATTCTAGTGACTCCAATGATGTTTCTAAGGCAGTTTGGAACGGAATAAGAAGGCGACAATATCAAAAAAATGGCCCAACAATCCAATCATATCCATTTTTCAAGAAATCAACGTAAAGATTGGCAATTGGATGAATTAAAAATCATCAAGAATCATCAAGAATGAAATTTTACCATCCAAGAAGAGCGTTCAAGACTCAAATACTCTTTTGGTTATGAAACACGATCAAGAAAGATTGATTCAAGAAAATCAATGGATGAGTATTATACCCACTATGAGATTGAAACATATTAAAAAATCCAACAAAATGACTACTTTGATCCCATAGCATTGGAGGAAATAAAGAAAGCAACAAAAGAAATTCAACGTTCATGGGGAAATGACTCAACATACCAAGCAACTATTAATTCATTTTCAAGAATTCAAGAAGGGATGGGTTTCATATATGAAAGAAAAAACAAAAGAATCGCAGTTGGACAATTTTCAAATAGAAAATCTTGAAGTTAAAATTGAAGAACAAGAATTGGAAAATGTTGATTTGGAAATGGTCACAAGTGAAGAAAAATTCAACCAAGAAGATGAAAAAGAAGTATCAAACACCGAGCAAAAATCAAATAAGAACAACAGCACATTGGTTGCGGTGGAAACAAATTTTCAAACCGTAGAAGAACTTGAAGCGAATGATAAAGAAAATATGATTTTTGAAGGTTTTTCTTCGAAAGCTAATTCTTTTGAAATTGATTCTTTGAATACAGTTTTGAGTAAGATTGAAGTAAACATCTTTTTCGGGTTTACGGCTAATGGAGAGGTTCATCTTTTAGTGGCCATATTTGATTTTTTGTCTCAAGTTTATCCCTTTGATCATAATATTTTTGTTCAAAACGTAGGAGGTTGGTTTGGTCATACTCCCTTGAAAAAGTTTATTTCATTCTTTTTTTTTGCTTCGTTAATTTCTTTTTGTAAAACTTGGGACGAGTTTTCTTTTTGGAGGAGTAGAATAATGTAAGAAAGCTAAGGGTTAATCGGGTAATTAGGTAATATTCTAGGTTAATTCCCTTTTTACCCCCACTTGTAATAGACCTCTATAAATAGGAGTTTTCTCCTCTTGTATGAAACACATTATTCATTCTAATAAAAGATCCACAACTTGGTTCTCGGAGGTCTCCTTGAGGTCACTTAGGCTACATCATTGAGTCAGATTAGTCACATGAGCTTCTCTTAACTTGCCAGCTCCTACTTACAACTTTACACATGTCAGCTTATAACATCAGGTCATCCTTAAGCTTAAACTTAACACGTAATCGACTGTTAATCAGGATTGACATTTCCTTGAAATGCTAAAATTTTCCTCGCCTGGCATCACCTCACGTTAAGCATCAAAACGCCTAACTCTTCTGACATTAGAACGCCTACTTTTGTGTCATTACTTGAAAGCATACGCCTAAATCTTAAAAAATCCTTCTTATCACTTCTTATTTCAAGTGACCCTTTCTATTCCAGACACAGGCCTTACAGCCAACAATCTAGTTCAACATGATAGAACTAAACATGTGGAGATCGATCGACACTTCATTAAAGAAAGACTAGACAATTGTAGCATATGCATTCTTTACATCCCCTCGAGCCAACAAGTTGCTAATGTTCTCACCAAAGGGCTTCCAAAGCTTTGACACAATTGTTAGCAAGTTGGGTCTCATTGATATCTATGCCCCAACTTGAGGGGATGTGTTAGAATCAGTGAGCTTGGCCAAGGAAGAATTTACCCTAATTTCCTTTCCTTCTTTATCATAAGCTTGTTGTCTATTTATTTTTCCCTTTCTATCTTTTGTTAATATGAGAATTAATAAGAAAGTCAGATCCCATTTTTTCTCTAGATACTTGGGTTTCCACATAACTCATGGCTATTTTCTTAACTGCTTTTAACAATAACCTTCGTTCCTTTCGTCCTTTTTGTCTTAAGATGCATAATAATGCCTTTTGTTGGTGCACAGAACACTCAAAATTAAATATCTAAGTTCTCATAAAAAATATATACATATAAATATAAATATTTGACAAATCCTACATTCAGAGGAAGGTGATGTTTTTCGTAATTTATTTATATCTATCTGTGTACTATGAAGCTAGCACTTCAGTTATTTGCACTTTTCTATATGCATTCAGTATCATTTTAAGATTCTCACCTCGTCAAGAAGACAACATTTACACGCCATTTTCCCCATTTAGAAATTAATAAAAAAAACGTAACTGCTATGGAGTTGCATTTACTATAAAAAAAATTGGAAGAAAATTCTAAAATACTAATTGCATCTACTACAAATAATTAGATGACAATCTTGTACACAAAAATAGGTCATCAAAATGTCTAAAACTATTCCATAGAAAATATACTTCATCAAAGCTGAGTAATCAAAATATTGTAGTGACCGCCAGCAGACCTAAAAACCACTGTTACCTTAATGCCAGTGTTAGTTGCTTCACGTGAGGCTTCGAGTAGTGGATCAAACATAGGATTGAATGCAACTGTAAATGCACAATCAACTATGCATCCTGCAGTCACCAATAAACCAGTTTCAATGACTCCTCGAATATGAAATCATCCACAAGATACAATAACAACTTCACAGCAAAGTCACTGAAACAACAAAATTTACCATCAATATGTGTTCCAAAATCTAATTTCATTACATCATCATACTGAAGCACAGTCGTATCTCCAGTGTTAGGGGTCCAATGGGCAGCAACCCTGAAAGAAAAGAATCCTAAACCATCAATAAATCCTCCAAAAAAAAAAAAGAAATATGCAATTGATCCCATGTCTATATTATTACCAGTTCAAAGAACATCCAGTCGGAAATGCTATGCCTGCTTGCAAACCATTCTCCGATATTAGCTTTCTAACTGTGTTTTCTAATGTCTCACACAGGTCAGTCATTAACATCCCTGGCTTCACTATGCTTCTTATGTATTTTCTTACCTAATAGCAATAAGAGGGACAAAAAAGGTTAAGTAGTTGCAAACCATGGCAGATCCTCCCAGTGTAAACATTAATATGATCAAGTTACATTACTTGACGATGAACTTCAGCTGCTCGTCGAATGGAATTGTACATTGGCTTTTCAAGGCGCTCCAACTCCCTCTTCTCTTCAGATGTAGTCCTCCACAGGTTACTGATGTAGAAACCACAAAAATAGAGTCAGTTATAAAAAAATTTGAGAAAGAATCCTCATAGCTAGAAGTTAGCTTTAAGTTTTCAGACACAACAAGGTTTTGATGAATAGCCCTGTGTTAACTTTTGTACCATGGCATAATGGAGAAGCTTTAGAGATCTCCATATACTGTAATGAATGGCTGGACAACCAAACCCCTATTGAATTGTAAGTCAATTTCTTGCTTTTGACTCAATAAAGTACACAAGGGGGATTTGTTTTTTGAAAAGTATACAACAAGAAAAAAAAAGCATAAGGAGTCTTCAACAACAAAAAGAACTTCAATTTTAAAGAACTCAACCAAGCAGATAATTACAAAAAATCTCATTAACAGACACCCATGGATGCATTAAATCTCATCACCTCACACACCTCCTCCAAAGACTCCTCCATCTTTCTAAAATTCCAACTATCTCTCAAGCCACACAAGGCAGCAAAATTACAGGCATGCCACACAAAAAGATCTCCCTTCACCTTCCAAAGGAGAGTTCATCACAATCTCCTCAATCAAAGATCGACTATTCTAATTATGCTACACACTACAACTACGTTAAACAAACTAAAGCACCGACTCGGAATGGAGTAGACTAACGAGCAGCCCACCCCATCTAAACAAACTAAAGCACCGACTCGGAATGGAGTAGACTAACAAGCAGCCCACCCCACCTAAGATGATCTAGAGCCTCCTGCATTGTACAAAGAACACACAATTGCAATTGCAAAACCGAGGAAGAATATCATTGGATATAATCATGGGTGCTGCACTCATCCTCTCATGTAAGACTTGCAGACCAAACAATTTCCCTCACTTGGAGACGTTAACGTACCACATAGAGGAAAAAACTGAGACCCCAGACTGAGAGAAAGGGAATAAAGGATAAGAAAGAACAGGCAATAAGAGAAACCCTCCAAAGAATTAGGCTTCCAAAACCGAAACCCCTTCTACTTAAACCCTCCAAAGAAGCCTCACCACCTCCAAAAACACAATTAGTGTGTAAACCAAAACAAAGCAAGGGGGAAGGCTCATGTAATCTCTTCTCAGAAAAATGATAGAACTACAATAATAACTCATAGACAAGTTTAGTGCCCACCCACCAATCCACCAAAAATAAGAATAGACCCATCCCCGAGTCCCCAACGGCCAACTGAGCACTTCACAAACAATGGGAAAAAAGGCCCAACACAATAGCAGTCCATAGATTGATTGTAGAGCCTTTCAACCATCATTAGAAGTCCATAAAAAACGTAGTCATACGGAATATTCCAATGCCACAAACCATTTGATTCTCTGGAGGATTTCCACAACTGTTTTGCCAATAAGGTTTTGTTTCGTCATCTCAGGCCACTAGTGTCTAAACTTCCAACCTCCACCAGCTTCGAAACAACCTCCCACCACAACCTAATCAAGTGAGATCCCCCACGCACCTCAATTTATTTCCACATGAAAAATCTCATTGAACTCCCCAAGGTTTCACCCACGAAAACTAGAATTCTAAACAAAGAGAGTCAATACTAAATAGATGGGGACCCTACATTTTCATTTAATTACACAACAAATGTAAAATATACTTGACAAACAAACACATACGAGAAGCTTTTTGTTTCTTTTTCTGGTGAGCCCTGCTATATTTTCTATTCAATTTGAAAGAAGACCTATAAGTAACAAGTGTATCTATACCTGTTCAAAATGTCACTCTTGATTTTTCAGTCCAGTCCAAAAACAATATATGCTTTGATCAATAATACTTGGCAAGAAAACTATTAGCATTTAGAATTGGAATCAAGTTCAATACTCACTCATCCTTGTACTGTTGAATTTCACCCTCCGGAAAATCCCCAGATGGGAAAAGATCAGTGATGGGAATAGTTGGTGGATCCGTCTGTTGAGGGGCCTCTTTCTTTTTCCTATTAATGAAAGAAAGTTATCAAACCATAAGATAGCCTTGCAATCCTCTGTCAATTCCAAGACCTAGGGGAATCCACGCACACAAAAGAAGCAGTTGATTTAAAAATAATGATTCTCACTTGCTTTTATTTTTCTTCTTCTTTTTCTTTGTCCCTTCTGCAACATAAGGGAGAAATATCAGTTTGGTAAAAGCATCAATAAAACCATTAACAAAATGGAAGTAGAAATCTCAACAATTCAACCTGATAGGATTCATATCTATTATAGTAATCAATCTACAGGGTATTAAGTAAAATTTACTATTTAATACTTGCAATACGAAAACTATTAACTATGAAAAAATATTACATGCAGAAGAGAAGAAGAGTCTCAGCTTTTTCTTCTTACAATCAAACCAATTTTCATTATGATAAATGGAAGTACGTAAGAGAACCACCAAATATAATAAAACTTAATAAATAAATAAGCCAACCAAGAAAATTAACAAAAAGCAGTGCAGCATTTGGTGATCAATTAAAGACGATCACTACAAATAGCAATTACTAAAACTCCAACTCCAAACATCCTCCTTCAACCCATCAATACCCAATAAATCTATCTTGCCAATTCCAACCAAATATTCCACAACACAATGAGGGGAATAAGAAAGCAAACAGATAGACAATCATTCAACACACACCGTGCTAACCCCAAAAGAGAGAACTACTGCTATAACATATATCATCATCACACAATTAAATATCAGAAGCATGCAAGAAGTAACACCACAAACCTTGATACCCATTAGCAAAACGACAAAGCTAGAAAGATGATTTATATATTCCAAAGTACACTTAGAAAAGACAACGCCAAGGACAAAAGACATCTCTCTCAAAGTAATCTTTATGGTGTTTATCTTCCCTAAAATCAACAAAAGGTAATAACGAAGTTTTCTTAGAAATTTTCAGCTTCCAAAGTTCAGAAGAAAAAAATAGAAACACAGACAGTGATAAATGAAACTGGATAAAAGACCTTCAAAGTGAAAGCACCAAAAGGATCAATAAATCATAAATGCCAATTGCATCCAACTTAAAAGATCGACCCATGATTAAAAGTTAAAACTAAGCAAGCTTTAATCAAGAAACACAGATACAACTGCGTAATTTCAATATTCTCCCTAAAGCCCCATTTGCACACACAGGTAATTGAAACTAATCTGAAGCTAATCTATCCAAAAGATTAATATTCATTTGAAAATGTAATTTCAATATTCTTCATAAACCCTATCTGCATACACAGATAATTGAAATTAATCTTTCTTTAGAAACGTAATTTCAATATTCTCCTTAAAACCCCATTTTCATTCACAGGTAATTGAAACTAATCTAAAGCTAACCTATCCCCAAACGATTAATCTTTTCATTGAAAACTTCCGCTATAACTATTAAGAACGATAAAAAAAAAAAAAAAAAAAAAAAATCTTGTAGCGTGATTCTCTATTCATTCAACAATCAGAATCAAACAAGAACCCCAAATTGGAAACAAAACATTCACCTTTAACATCATCTTCACCCTTTTGTGACGTCGGAGCAAGTTCGACAGAATCCTGTTCATGCCCATTACTGGTTTCAGGAGCCCCATCATCAGGAACAGGAACTTCAATGTGATTTTCGTCAGCCATAGCTGGAAGAACGTTCGGTGCGGCGATTGCTGTCATCAGGGGAATAAAACATCAACAACACAGAGGAAAAGAAAGGAATGTAAATGAAAAGAAACAGAGAGAAACGTATAGGAGGAGCCAACATACGGGTTTATTCTTGTTTATCTGAAGGAAGAAGAAGAGGGAAGTTGTGAAGGAAAGAACCAACCCTATGACCAAGAGTTGTAAATAGTCCGCCCAGCAGAGAAGTGCTAGAAAATTGGTGGGTTCTTTTTTATAAGCCTTAAAATGGCCGACCCCTTTGCGGCGAGGTCGATTTGTATTGGAAATGTGTACTTGGAAGTTCAATTCCTCAGCATTGTGTGTTTCCCCTTTGGGTTGGGGATGGATCCAATCCAAATATGTCCTCTTTTTTAAATTCAACTTTTTTTTTACTTTTATGTTACATTATTGTTAAAATTTAAACTAAATCCAAGACCTTGTCTTTTAATATTTTGTGAAAATTTTAATTTCCTTATTGTTCCTCTAAAATTGGGTATTGTTCCTTCCCAATTACATATAAAAGTGAAATATTTAGTTATTTAAACATTATAGTGGAAGATTTATTGTAGTTGGAAAAATATTTAGTTTAATATTGTACATACTTATAGCTCGGGTGGGTGTTGAAGATCTTACCAATATTAAAAAAAGAAAACGTTTGGTGTTCAAAACAAGATATAGGCCCTAACAAATAATAATCTCGATCTATTTCCTTTTTGAATCATAAAATAATAAATTCTTTCTTTTACTTGAAAATAAATTGAATCAATCCTTCATTTTTTTTCTTTTACCTACATATATTTGAGATGAAAAATGAAGAATAAAATTTAAAAATATATATGTTTAAGAAAGTTTCAAAATAAGTTTGAAAACTTTCTCTTTCGATAAAGATTAAAATAATAAATTTGTTTAAATACTTTAATTTATCTTCGGGTAAAGATTAAAAAGAGAAAGTGAAAAATAAAGAATAAAATAATAAATATGTTTAAGAAAAATAATTTTAAATAATAAATATTTTTTTGTTGTAGTTCTCTTGGATTGGATTAATATAGCAGAAAAACAAAAAAGAATCATATCAATTTAAGGAAAAAGTATAATTGTTATTGAATTCGTAAGTTTCTTTTTATTTAATATTAGTTTATAATGTTATGATTAGAAAACTGTTAATTAGAAAAATATTATTAGTGCTTTCATTTTGATATTAAAATTATGTTATATGCATATAACATTATTTAAGGTTTTACATGTTACCAGTGGATCTATAATTTTATTGTTATGATTTTACATGTTAATTGTCGACAACTTCAATAAAAGATTTAAGTTTAATACATTGAAAAATTATGTATATAGTATGGATGTCAATTCCAAATTCAAAAATTTAATAAAGCAATTGAAAACATCAGGCGAATTAACAGCAACTGTTTGAGCTTTTTCGACGACATTGATATTAAGCAATAGACTCAAGCACATGATGGCGGATTTAGGTATGGATCGATGACATCTAAATTTTTTTACAATTCCAAAAATCGAACAACACAAGACTTTGTGATGTTGCAGATGATCCATAACAAGTCCTTGATATATGTAATAATAATGAAAGGTACGTGGAGGAGATACATAATATGTATGATCTACCTGTTGTACCTCCACCAGTTCATAGAGACATGTCCGAGTGGAAGAATCTTAATTCGAAGAAGTTTACCATAATGTAGAAGAAGGGTCTCCTATGACACAGACACGGAACCAAACTGGTTATGGTAGTTTGATGATGATGATACCAATATTTGGAGTAAGATATTGTGATCATGAGATCGGTACATGATATTATGATTCAAGGGTCAGTCCATCATCTTTATACATGAATGTCAGCCCATCAACTTTTTACATGTATGGACACGGACGTGGCCATGGAGAACATAACGAATATATGTACTATGAAGCACCTGCAGAGGTATCAGATCGATAAGAATACCAACAAGAACCAAAGAACCGAGAGAAGCTAGAACATCATAAAGTTCAAAGTCGACTGTGACAACCAATTCGAAGTCGACGACATTCAGGTTGTGGAATTCATTGATTTTCTTTTATCTTGTAAATAAATGTATTTTAGTTATGAAAAATATTTTAATCTACACTTACTTATTCAATTACGGGTCATTACTTAAAAAATGGTTCAAGAATCATATTTTTTTAATATAAATTTTCATAAAATTAGTAATAAATGAATGTATATAAAATATATAATCTATAAATGAATTGAAATTTCAATATGGTTTATCTAACTATTTAATTATTTAGAAATATTTGTCCAAAATTTTCATATTACGAGGATGGAGAGAGAAGCACGTAGAAAATAATAACGAAATTTGAATTAAAAAAAATAAAAAAACAGTGTCGTGGGTTCATTACCACATTTTTGTAAATATTTTTAAAACTACACTATTTCACTAAATATTTTCAAGAGTTATATTATTTATCCAAATTTCTTGATTAAAGTCTCTCATTTCTCGCTTGATCTTCTCTCATACATGTCTCACTCTCTTATACATATCGGTCTCACCTGCTTTCACTCTCCTTTCTCTTCATGTTTTCATCTTTGCAAGCAGAACGGATATTGGTAAGTTTTCTTCGATCCAAAGTCTAAACATAAAGTTCTCAACTTACATCTAGATCTGATTCCCTAGAATGTTCTCCAATAATCATTCCATCATAAGTCTGGAACATAAATTATCAGGAAAACTGAGCAGAACATTTTCGAGGACCCATATATTATCTACAATGAAAAGATAGTGGATCCTCAGTCTAATGGAGACAACAAAATATACATTTAGACCAACTCATAGCATAAAAGATAATAGGTCTATGAATCAAATGATTTCAGGGTATCAAAAATAGCTCCTAAACAAACGTATATATAATTGAACATCCACGCTTCCTGCCTATGAAAACAGGGAAACAATTAATTCACGAGATTGAACATTTTGAGCAACTTCTATCCAAAAGGAGGAAAGAGGGGTGGAAAGTGTACACTAAAAAACCATTATGCACCATATAGATGAATTGACATGACTTAGCTACAAATACTTGTGCAAACTGCAAAATGACAGCAACTAGCACAATAAAAACAAATCAAACAATTTTCTAAATGGTGAATTGCCAATTGCCAAACTAAACTTCATTACAACAAGTCTAATATACTAAGTTAAAAATAGGCTTTAGTGTGTGTAACAATCAAATCATAGAGCACACTCGCATAATGTAAAAGAAAAAGAAAAAAACTTTTAAAGCTTCAGACACATATCGTCAAACACCTTACAAGCACAAACTAATATCATATTTTCTCATAATCTCACAAAAAAAAAATCTTGTTTAAGTTTCAAGATAGAATTGATTGATGATGTTCTTTTTTAGAAGATTTCAAGAAATAAATAAGAGAATACTTCAACTTTTCTGCATGATTCCAAAATCCTATCAATCAAGAAATCTTGTTGTAATCCCAACAAGGAAAACTTATGTTCTTCCTCCGTCCACAGTACAACAAGATAAAACCTAACGAAAATCCTAAATGTATTAAGTGAAAATCCCCACAAATTATCAGTCATTTACACAACTACTCCAAATCATATCTTAAAATCACTAGGTAAGCACCAATTCAAAGAAAAATGGAGAAAATCAAACCTTGCTAGCATGTAGACGTTTTTGTTAAATATTGAATCCTGAAAAACCATTCTCAGCACACTAAGAAACATTCATAGAAACATAAGATGTGACAATCAAGACCAAGGGCAGAGTTGGAGTTCATAAAAATTTAATAGTTTTTTCTTTTTAGGAATTTCATCAAACACATGGTGGGTAAATTCAAAGTTGTTAAGGCCATAAGAACATCCCAATAGCAAATGCTCTTTTCCCTTAAGGGTACCATCAAAACAGAGTCCATATTGTTTTAGAAGCAAATTCAACTTACCTTCCTCCATTTTCTCATAATCCCTCTTCGTGTACTTAGGATAATGAAGCGACATTTGTACACCCACTTTCAAAATTCAAACTTCCACCATGAAAAAAAAAAAAAAACTCGCCCCTCCTTCACTTTTCTTCTTCTGACTTGGATAAGAAGAAGAGGGGTAGTTGAAACTCATGTATAAAGACATTGGATTGTTGGAATGTTTATGAAAGGAAAATACACAATATTCACAAAGAGAGAGATACAAAGAGAGAAGGAATAGAAGCTTACCGGCAGAGGAGGTGACGACGGGCACGAATGGCAGCGCCGGAGAAGACGAAAACGATGGACACATCGGAGCGAATAGATGGCCACGCCAGAGTGAACAGACGGCTAGGAGTAGGGGCGAATGGTGACGAGGCCAGAAGATGGTCGGATTGGAGATGGAAGACGATCATATTGGAGATGGAGATTTTGCGGAAGAATTGGGGAAAATAATAAGGGTTTATGATTTGGGGAAATATTTTCTAAATTTCTAATCTTTATTTATTATTTTTTTTAATAAAAAATATTATTTTATGTTTTTTTCTATGACATCAAATAACTGTCGCGGAATGTATTATCCGAAAAATTCCGTCTTTTCCCGCAAAAAATGCGAAATTTTACATTTTGTGACAGTTCTTTTTTCTCTCTCATTTTTTGATATACATAACTGTCATAGTAGACAGTTTTTCTTCTAGTGTCTCATGCTCATACCTCTCGATCTTGTTTATATTCTCTTTCATGCAGATCGATCTCAAGCTCTAATTAATCCATCTTTCTCCTCTTATGCTCTCTGTCTACAACACGAACATACTAAGACAATAATAATAATTAAAAGAAAAAGGATATGTATAAACCCTCAAAGAACCAATAAAGAATGAAACGAAGAGAAAAATAAACTTCATTTTTTTATTGTTCATTATTTTATTTTAATAGCGACCAATAAAAGATGGGACATTTAAAAATCAACCTAAAAAGATATTGGATAAAGTTTAAAATAATGCTTTTTTAAGAAAAGAATTGTAAAAAATAGGGTACCTTGAAAACAAAGGACAAAAATATGAGAAAAGGGAAAACTATTATAAAAAATAGAAAGAAGTAGTGTACTTGGTACTCGATTTCATTTACAAAAATCACATAAAACTTGTAGGATTTTATAGTGTTTTTCATGAAATCTCATTGTTGTTTTTAATCTCATATACATGTTATTTGAAAACTCATAATTATCAAGTTTCATGTGATTTTTGAAAACTCAAATAACATGTATATGAGATTAAAAACAACGATCAGATTTCATGAAATTAACAATTGGATTATGCAACAAGATTTTTGAAAGTAGTGTTTTTATGAAACTAAGGTGTTTCATGAAATAAAGAACTAAGTAAACAACCTCTTCTTGCGCATAACATTTTTCGTGAACTAACCAACCTCTATTTTCAAAAATCTTGTCGCATAACCTTAACCAACCTCTTCTTATGCAGACCACCCAAAACGCCTTTTTTAGAACACTTAGTCAAATTTTACTTCTTATCTTAACTACAGATCTTACAAATTAGGCATGTAAACAATCATCATAATTCACATCATGCATAGACAATTCCCACAGTAAGCATATGCAAATGATTATCCTTTACATCTTAGCCTACTCTAATGACTACACTTCACAATTTAACAGTAACCTTAGGTGACACAGATTATTCAACATCACAAACATATCAAAGGTAATGCATAGTTGTATCACCATTATCACATGGTAATCCAACCTTCAATCAGGGACCCAATAGTAGAACATTTACCTTAGGCTATGTTGAGTTCATTGCTACAAACGAAACCACAAAATTCAATTAACCATTTTGTCAACTGTAATTATTAATTTAATTCACTTTGGCTTACCAACTTACTAAAAAGAAGCTTGAAAATTCAACTCAACCTTGAAAGATATCCACGAACTAAAGCCAAGAGTTCTCCAAATGCACTTCAACATCAAGAAAACTCCCCTAAATTAATCAATCAATAAACTTAATTTAGAGTCTTCATTAGCGTAATGGATAATAAAAACCTCCACAATAAAGACTCAAAACACTCACCTAACTCACCAATCTTAACTAAAACCACTGAGCTGCGGTGGCAGAGGACAACACACAACTGATCTGGACGAGGCTGGACGAAGTGACACATACTAGCGGCATGAGGGGAGAACAATGGAGAAGAAGTGTGTAAGAGAGAGCTTGTGGCTAGATATCTTGGAGAAGAAGATGAATAGGTTTTGTCCTTTCATACACAATTAATGCAAAACCCTAATTTATAATGAAATAACAATAAAATTAATAATACTTTTGTAAAGATCCGACCCCCTATTCTAAGTTGAGGTTATTACTACGAAAGTAAATAATAATTTTATTTCATTTAAATAAAAAAGAGGAAACCGAGGTCCTAAATAAATAATTTGAGTATTTGAAATTTCAAATACTCATATAATTCATAATTTGGAAAGATAGAAATAATTTTTAGAAAGCTTAGTCCTAGTTCGAGCCTTATCTAACTTTTAAAGAAAATAACATAAAAGTAATTCATAAGTTCGATAAATTTAAATAAAATAATAAAAGTCAAATATTGAAAACATGAAAGATAGAAGCAACATAAAATATTCCCTATGACAAGTCACGATCACTTCTTGTCATTTGCCAACTTTCCTCTACCTCTACCTCTACTTGAAAAATTAAACATAGAACTAATGAGCATATACTCAGTAAAGGACCCACTACTAGTCTCGCTAGGTGCCTGCTAACTTTCCATAGGGTCCCATGAGAAAATACCCCAAAACTATCGTGCTCTGAAACACATGCTCTACAATGATCCCGTGGGTACACATTTGGGTTGTCGATGAACTTAAAGGAACACCGCAGAGAATCAGGTTGTAAGTGACCCCGTTGGATTACTCATAAAACATATCATGACATACTGACGGTCCCATCGAACTCACACAGTCATAAAGAGGTGGTAATCCCCAGGGACACCTATATGGGTACGACTCTAATAGACAAAGTTAACAGAACATTCATCCATAACATGTAACATATCATAACATGGCATGAATATCAATCATAACATCTTTATCATGTGAGTAATATATCATGCATCATAAGTACATATCAGACATAACATATTAGTCATAGCATATCAGTTATACATATCATCATTCATACTAGTCATCTATATCAGTCACATTATGCACCTTAGCGACATTAATGCATAATAACAAATACATGCAAGTTTTTAATTATATTTGCAAAATTCTAGTGGTAGAATCTCTTACCTCGAGATTAGCTAACAAGCCTTTACCAACAGTCATGGTCAAAGTTTTCCAATGAATAGGTCCTAAACAGTCGGGGAACCCAATAACTAGAAAATAGTAATGTAACAATTGATTAATGACCCAAAAATCATCTCAATTCAACTTAAAATCAATTCTTTCTCAACCGAAAATTTCAATTTCAATAATTAATTAAATATTCTTCCAATAAACATTTAATTACTCCTAACTTCTACATAATCAAACAATTCTCACCAATTATCTAAAATAACACCCAAATCATTCCAACATAATTAAATTAAACTAAGATAATTAAATTTAAAATTACATTAATTTTGGGGGTGTTACAACTTTATTATTATTTAATTCAATTTCTTTAAATAAACATATATAATAAATGTTAATTTTCATAAATGTAACAAAACATCAAAATATTTAAAAAATGGAAAGCCCATCAAGTGGGTAAAATATTTTCATAAATTCCATATTTGCCTTGATATTTCGATCAATTCGTCACTTCTCTTTCTTTTTTTTCTTTGTGATTTATTCACCTTCTCTTATAGATTTCTTCATTCCTCTTTCAGGTTTTATTTATTTCATTTTTATTCATCTTCTTTTTCTTTCTTTCTTTCTTCCACCTCCTCTTCTAGAATATCAATATCGTTTAAATATCACTTTGATATGATCTAAATGATCACTTACTTAGTCAACATGATCGTTTAGATTTGAAGCCCTTTTTACATTGTTTAAAAAGAACTGCAAGATCTTGTGGATATAATCTAAACAATCGCTTATGATAGTCAATATGATCATTTATCATGATCAACACGATCATTTAGATTTGAAGTCATTTTCCCATCATTTAAAAGGAACTACATGATCGTACGGATATGATTTAAACGATCACTTACCATAGTCAACACATGTGTTTTAGCATGGTTAACACGACCATTTAGAGATTTGAAGCATTTTTTCCATTGTTAAAAAAACTATACGATTGTGTTTATATACTACCTAGGTCGTGTATCATTTCTTACACAATTGTGTATCATGTATGTTTAAAAAAAGAACTACACGTGCATATGTGACCAATAAATCGCATGTTGACTGGTGCATTTTTGGTATTTTTCATTGTGGGATTGTGAGCTTTTTCTGTTTTCAAAATTGTTCTATAAAGTGTAAATATTTTGCCGTTTCGTTATATTTTTGAAAAATCTTATAATAAATAAATATATTTATCTAAATCCCCTTCTCTTTCCTAAATAATTCGATCATCTTTTCTCACTAATTATATTCCAATATATAATTATCAATTTTCCTCTATTAATTATATAACAAAAACTATATAATTAATAACATTCTCCACCAAATACCAAAATATTTAATTGAATCTACATACCCGTACATATGTACTTAATTAATCCAACACATAACACCAAATAGATTGTTAACTTCCATAATTTAATCATAAATTATTCAAGATAATTAAGTAACCCTCAAATTTTTGGGGTGTTACACTTAGGTTCTATGATGAAAAGAATTATAGAATAATTAATATTTTCTTAATCTATATTTTATCAGTGTTTAATTATAGTTTTAAAATTATAGGATGAAAAATTTGGGAAAGGAATTTACAATATTATTTTATTCTCAAATGCATTTCCACATTGGTTAATTTTAAATGTGAAAACTTCCTTTTATACTCATTATTTGATTTACAAATTTGGTCCCTTAGGGACACCTAAGTTTTGGAAGGATGGAGAAGATAAGCAAACATAGATACGTGAATATCTTCGCGAAAATTCTTCGTTTCTTTATGAACATTTTAATTGATTTGCTCTACCGTTTTTATGATCCATGATTTGCTCCCCACGCTCTTATTTTGATATATCAATTTATAAACATTACTTCCAAAAGTTCTCTAAAAAAGGTTTCCAAGCATTAACACTCAGTTGTACATTCATATTGTTTTTTTATCATAGTTGTCGTTCACTATTGTTGCTGTTATTGTTGTTGCTGTTCTTCACTGTTGTAACATTTCTATTATCGGCTACGATTTGCAACAAAAATGAATAAGTTAATTAGTCTTATTTCTTTGTAAAGCTATAAATAACCAATTTTGAGGTTGTAGTAAGAAGCTTTGGATCATTCTGTTTGAATATAGAACATTGTTCTTGGAATAGATTTCCTTTGTAGAATCATGAAGTTGACCTAAATAACTTCCTCACTGCATCAATTAACTCATGAAATAAGTGGGCAAGGGGCATTCCCTCGGGGGGGCAAGGGACATGTTTAGGATTATTATTCCATTTTATAATGCATACCAAGGCATGACATTTTCATAATTTCTGATTTTATAATCAATTATTGGTCACCATTTCTAATTAACAATGTCAATAATTGAAACTTATTCTTATTTTTCTATGAAAAGGGATTCTCCTTCTTTATTAAATTGATGAATAATAGCCGAAGGTAGTCAATTTATTCTTGTCTTTTTTCTAAAAAAAAATCATTTTTTCAACAATAATGACCATTAAATTTATAGTTTAGTAAATGAGTGACTTCTTGTTCATCTATGTAGAACTCACTTAATTGATTAAAGTATATAGGTACAAAGATAAAGAGTTAGAATTTCTCAAAGCAATAAGAAAAGAGAAAAAGTCAAACTTAACCCTCTTTCTTTAATTGCATTTATGAGATTTTTGCGTTTGGTGGGAATGATTTAAGGTAAAACTGTTTTAAGACATTTTAAACACTTTTTCTAAAAAAAAAAAAAAAACTCCATAAAATTAAAACACATATATGTGTTTGACACCTTTTTTTCATGAGTGTTTTACGTTGTTTGTTTGATGTTATATACTAAATTTTTTTTACTAATATTAAATTACAATCAAAGAATTTTTCCGTGGAGGTGATAGTTGGAGTTGACTGACTGTCATTAAGGATAGTAGTCGAAGGTGGCCAACGACAGTAACTAAAAAACAGTTGTTAAAAGTTGGTCATCAATGGTTGTATGAAAAAAATCACTAAGAAACCAAAGACTGAAGGTTGGAAGCATTAATCACGAGGTAGATCCGTAAGCTACACAGTTGCTGAAAAAGCAAGTATTTAAAGTTAGCTATCGACGGTTGTCGAAGATGGTGGTTGGAGATGGTAGGCGACAATTGTGGTAAAATGGTCAAGAAGAGTTAGCCGACAATGGTCACTGAGAAACGGTGATCACAAAAAAATACTGATATGAGGTTTGCTAGTGAAAATCACTGAAAAACGATCATCAAAAGTTGGAGGATGATGGTTATCAAAAAGTGATAATTCGAGGTTGGTCGACAACAATTGTAGGAAAAACAATAGACAAAAGTTGACCGTAAGTTGTTGACGAAAAACAATTGCCAGAAAAGATGGCCAGCGGTTCACCGATGGTGGTTGACGATGGCCAACGGTATGCTAGTGACGGTCACTTGAAAATGGTCATTAAAAAATGTCGTCAAAAGTTTGTCAGCAATAGTTAATGAAAATGGGTTGTCAAAAAATGGTGAAAAGAAACGGTCAACAATGCTTATTGAAAAACAGTTGTTACAAGTTGGCAGATGACAGACATTGAAAAATGTTGATCAGAAGTTGGTCAACAATGATGGTTAGAAAAAGATTGTTGGAGGTTGGCCAACAACGGTTGCCAAAAATATAGTAGACTAAAATTGACCGTTAGTGGGCAGCAAAAAATAGTAGTTAGAAAAACGATAACCAAAAGTTTGCTAGCAATGGTCGCCAGAAAATGGTCAGTTGAAGTTTAGCTTTGGTGGTAGTTATAAGAAAGCGATTGTCAAAGGTTGATTGACAATGGTATAAGGAAACGATATACATAAATTGACGGTCACAGTTGCATGCAAAATGGTGCCTGGTAGTTCACTTGGGACGGTTACACAAAGACGATGGTGGGTGGTTGGCTGGCAATAATTGTCGAAGGTTGATTAACAAGGATCGTCATAAGTGGTAGTCGAAATTTTCATACAAATTAAAATAAATTAACCTTTTAAACATTCAAAATACATTTTAATTTAGTATTTTGGAAAGGTAGTACAAACACATTTTGTTTTAACTTGAAAGAAAAGGAAAGAAAAATAAATCATAAAATTCTTGTTGGGGTACCCCTAATTCCAATTTAAAGTAAATTTGTTCAAAGAACATATGTGGAAGCGATGTCAAAGTCCCATTGGTGTTGGTCACAAACTCATCTTTTTCATTTGTCCACCAGCCCTTCACTTTACCTTCTTCTGGGATTGCGTTTTCAGAAGTAACAAATAATCATAAAAAAATACTAACCCTTTACATCGTTTGGCAAATCTGGTTGTTACCTATTAATCCATCTCAAATCACTCTTTTCAAATTGTTCTTACCTTCAAAATCACCCTCTCACAAACGCCCTTTTTAGTTCAACTTTACTTTAAATTTCTATCTTCTGTATGTATATACTTGAATATCTCAATTAGTTGACACATCCTCCACACTTTCATTACCGACCAATTTTATTTAAAATTCATAAAATATTCAAAATTCTATTATAAATATTCCCATATTCTCCCCTACAATAATGAATCACTCCATTGTTCTCTTTTGATCATTTTGTCTCTTTTCACATCTCTTCATTGGGTTTTTGAAGGGGAAGAAACAAAAGAGGAATATTTGAAGATCAAAAGGGATAATGAAGAGAAGTTTATCCAATAATAATAAACATAGAAGAGATGATGCGAAGGAAATAAAGAGAGTGTTGATCACTATAAATGTTATGGGAAGTTCAGGTCCATTAAGATTTGTGGTAAAGGAAGAAGATTTAGTTTGTGAAGTTATTCATATTGCTCTCAAATCATATGCTCGTCAAGCTCGTCTTCCTCTTCTTGGCACCGATCCTACCAACTTTCTTCTCTACTCTTCTAACATAGGTACACACTAGCGATATTATTTTAGCTGTGTTAGTTCGAAAAAGTTTGTTACAAGATAAATTATAGTTAAGACACCTTTCTAAAGATAAACAAAAGAGAGTTATCAAACTAATAACTTTCTTTCTCATCTTTCCATGATTTTCCTTTGTTAGCTTCTTACATTTTACTCTTTTGGATTGATTTTTAGGATTAATTGATGAGTTTTGATGCATGAAATTGTAAAGCTTGTTTGATAATTATTTGGTTCTCAAAAAACTTTGTCTATTTTCTATGGTTTTGCTATCATGATTTACATTTATTTTATTAAGTATCAGACTTAAGTTCTTGCATAAATTTCAAAAACAAAAAGAAAGAAAAGTTTCTTGAGTTAATGAAATATAATGATTATGAATTTGATATAAAAGCACAAACAAACAGACGCTTCAATTCAAATAAATTAAACTGAAGTGTGTTTATATTGAGCTTAGCTTTTGCAAGTGGGACTTAATCAATCATATATATATATATATATTCAAAATTTCTTTTGCAAGTTGGACTTAATCAATCATATATATATATATATATTCAAAATTTAAATGTGTAGCTACGGAAAGAAATAATAAAACTTATATATTAGTACATGATATATGGTTTCACTTGTTAATTTGTGCAGCTCTTAATCCAAATGAAGCCATAGGATCAAAGCAAGCAAGAAACTTTGTGTTGTGTAAGAAGGAAGGCACAACCCCAAAGCGGATGACGATAAAGGAAAGTCATGGTTGGAAAGCTTGGATTAACAAGTCCTTGAATTTCAAGATACTATCTCATTAAAATAAACTGTCGTATTTATTTAAGTCTTAGTTGATAACCATTTGATTCAGCGAGTGACTTATTAATGTACTATAAAAAATTAATTTAGTGAATAGCTTTGGTACGATTATGTATTTAGATTTTTGGATAATCATTTAGATGTTAGAAGTTTTGTTTCTTGTTTTTCTTTGTAACTGGTTTAGTTATCTTAGTTTTTGTCTTTTCTAACTATCATTTCGATTTTAGCAAATCAAAAAACAAAAACATGCTTTCAAGAACTTTTTTAATTTCTGCTTCTTAACTTAGTTTTTTTTTTTATCATTTGTATTTTAGCAAATTCAAAAAAATAATAATATGTTTTCAAAAACTTCCTTTTTAATTTCTCCCACTTATTAACTTAGTTTTGTTCAAGACAAATCTAAGAAAAACAAATAATAAAACAATGAAATCAATTGGTGAGGCAGTATTTATAAGTTTTTTTCAAAAATAGAAAACTAAAAACCAAATAGTTAACAAATGTGGTCTTAATAAACTCGTTGTCATTTCAATAAACTTTTATGTATATGTCATATGTACATTCTATTTAAAACGATAAAAACATATTAAATCTTTGACTCAAAGAGAACAACTCGAATCGACTACTCAAACCAAATAAAAATAGTATAACAGAGACGTGGTGATCAAAATTTTTTTTTATCATCTAATAGTAGAACTATTTGATGCATATATATATATGAAACTTGGGTGATTTTACTTATTTTACTATTTATGCGATATGCGTTATGCGTTATGTGTAAAGATCATTCGTGGAAATGTCATGTGAAGCTCTAATAATTCAACTAACATGGCGTCTAGGTGAGGGTTATGCAATAAAATGTGTATATCCTACCTATGCGTTGCTACATGCATGATGATGAACGTTAGTACAAGTTTTCCTCTTTCTTGCCAAAGTGCAAGCGATAAAAGAGGTTTTTTGGTAAGTCTAGGGTCGAACACAAGGAATTAGTTTCCTAAATGAATCTATCCCACGTCTTAAATCATATGCGGTTAAATATACAGTATAAATGTGTATGCACAATATGGGTTTTCATAATTATTTACGCTAAGGTGTGAATAAGAGCAGTAAGGTGAATGTGGTGGTGAAGTGTGATGAAACATGAACTTGGTGTTCTTAGGCGTGGTTTGAAGGAATGTTTAATTAGCTAAATGTAAAATAAGAGGTTTTTAAATTTTTCTGGCAATACCAAGCATTTATTCACTTAAGAATTAAGGTGAGCAACCTCTTAAGGTGAGCAACCTCTTGGAGGATTCGCCATACTTGCTGGCCTCTTGGGACCCAAATAGTTGAAGTTAAATAATTTATGATTTATATCTCATCTGTTTTTTAGAGTTATAAGTAAACTATCCTTATTAAGACCAGCAACCTCTGGATGCTTCTGCCACACATATTGTGCATTTTTGTGACACATGCAAATGGTAAATTCGACGACTAGATTGTATTGTTGCAATCTCCTCGTTGTATGGTTAGGAAAAGGCGGGTTATCATGTGTCAAAAGATAACAGTAAGTGCTTTATCTTTTCTCTCGAATGAGATAAGTTATTGATGACCGTATTGAGCTCCTTCCCTATATACTTTGCATAATTCTTTACTTTTTGCATATCAATTCTGATCTTGTCACTATCTGTCACGCGCTTTTAAGTGATCTTGGTAGAGATCGACTCGAGATCAACCAAGAATCCTAATATTCCCTTTCCTTCTTCCAGTCTCGATCAAGCACAGACTCGAGATGGACCAAAAGCTTTGAATTTTTTTTCTTTATTTGCAATCTTGATCGAACTCGAGACCAAGGTGGCCCAAGATTTGCTTTAAACCTTTACTTTCTTTTAATCTTAGTCTACCACAGCCTCAAGATGCACCAAAATTGTGTTTCTCCTTGAATTTATTTAATTTTTAATCGATCGTTACATTTGATAAATTATCAAACAATGTTAATTAAGTTTATAAAAGTTAATTTAACACTTAATTAGAGGATACTTAAATTCTTAAAATAAAAGATATCGACAATATTTAAAGTTCTTAAACCAAAGGAGATATTTTAAAACTATGCCAAAAATAAAAGAATTAAATTCAGTTCCATAGTAAACAAATTGTAACAAAAACTAGCGTTGTTAAATAACTTTGTAAACAAAATGAAAAGGTTGAAGAAAAAAGAATCTAAATACGTAACTTTCATCTTTTATAACTTTTTTGTTATCCTCATTTCAGATTGAAAATAATGAAATTGAATAATGATGAATCTAGCAAGAGGGGATGGTAACTCCACATTGCGAGATGATCGTTTTGGTAGCAGAAGATTGTAAATAAGACTAAAACTTTGGATTGTTTTTGTATTGACAATAACATGATCTATGTTGTTTCACCACGTCACAACAAGATGATGATGGCGCCGTCGACATTGTGTATGCCAAAAGACACACTCTACTCTCATTTGGGTCGCATGTCGCTGCCTTCGTCAACTGGACTTCTTTTACAAATGCCACCCACACCAACACCAAAAAGAGAAATCTTGTTACAAAAAACATTTTCTTCATTCTAGATGATTTTAAGGGGACAATAATTTGTGTAAGAGAACTAAAAAACAAATTGATTGTATTGACTAAACATTGTTAATTGTTAATTGTTAGTTGTTAATTAGCTTTGTTTTAGTAAGTTTTTGTTTAAACAACCTAGGTAATATTTGCACTACCTTCTAACACTTAGTAAGCCTTTCTCACTCAAAAAATATTTCTATGTTCTATCTTTATTGATAATATATCATAACAATTAGTTGTAACATTTACTTGACTACATTAAAGGGTCTTGATTTTGAAAAAATAATGCAACCAAAATGTTTTTCTTTTTAACTTTTTGTGTGTTGACATATATATATAAACCTTTATTACAACATTCTATGTTCGTCAGTATATGTATTGTAAAATTGATTATTATTTCTAATTATCCATATCCACATATTATTTATATGGTCTTATGTCATGATGTCAACAAAAACAAAGTATTCATGTGAACCAAATTCCAAAATTTTAGTAGTGATTGTTCGATATGTCATGCTCCACCTCAAAAGTTATTTTACGCGACCTAGTGGAAGCGTGTTATCTAGACGCTCAACATGTATCTTCCTGCGAGATAGCACGTTGAATGCCTAGTAAGCGGAACAACTTCTAAAACCAATCTCAACCCAAAGCTTGAACTATGAACATAAGAGACTTTCACAATATATCACATTGGAAATAACTTTAACAACCAACTTAACTCACTTAACTTAGCATTACTTAAGCTCTTTAACTACTAGTATTCTCTCATCGGTATCTTCCGTTTAGACTACTACGATGTCCTTTTCAAATCTAGTTTTGCTTTACATAATCTCATTGCTCAAATATTTGTCAAAACTTAACATTCAAACACATTCTCATAAATCTCATGTTTAAAGCATTTCTCAAATTGAATGCTTTAGAACTTCTAACTCAATCATGCTTTCTCATATCTCTTTTCTAAACATGAAACTCATGTTTTGTAAATAACTTCATAAATCTAGCATATTCAAATTCTTAAACTCAAAAGCATGCTTTAAAACATCAATTCTTAAATAAATCTTATAAATTTATTTCAAAACAATTTTAGTTACTTACAACTTTTGGCTAGGTTCTTGACTTATGAAAATAACAAGAAAACTCAAGTAAGTCTCGGGTTCCAAATAAAGAAAACTTCTTCACCTTTTTTCTTTTTCACACAAGAGAACTCTTTTCTTACTAACCTTGATCTCTTCGGGCTCTTGGATGGTCTTTCCACACTGAAGACTATTTCTACAAGCTTTCCTTGCTAAAAACGAGATCTTGTATAGATTTAGAGTTCAAGTCAACATCCGAATCTAGAAAACTTGCTCTAGATCTTCTTAAACAAAGAAAATGAGGCTTTACTAACTTGTATCTAAACCTCAAACTCTTAACTCTTCTTCCTCAGCTCAACCTTGCCATACACTACAACTTCTCAAGTAGCTTCTTGACAAGAAACTCAAAACTGACGGTTGACCAAAGAACCTTCTCGTTAGGCTCCAATATTTTCTAGAATCACTATAGCGGTTATTAAAGATAAGTATTGGATTGTAATTTAATTAAATTTCAATGTTAGGTGAAGTATCTTTCATGGACACACTGCCCCAGACGTAGGTGGTGAATCATCGAACTGGATTACTAACTTTTGTGTTCTTTTATCAATTGTTTCAATTATGGTTTGTGGTCTTCATTTGATATCCATAAGTATGTGACGAGTCATCAATATACTTATTTCAACATCATTAAGATGTTGCAATGACGATTAAAAAAAAAAAAAAAACTCAAAACGATATTTAATTAACAAATAAAATTTCTCCATTTAAAAATAATATTAGGTCAAAATGACATTTTTGCAATTTGTCCCTTTACATAAGAAGGTTGGTGTTTCTGTTGACTTGTTTACAAATTTGGTCTCCTGTTTGTATTAATGCTTGAAACAGAGCATTGATGGAGGCCTAATTGACTATGCTATGATTTCCACAGTATCTTGCATTTGAAAGTCCTTTCCTCAAAAACCACAAAATCCAGATTTCCTTGGCTAGTTGTAACAGTTGATTTCCATATTTTCTTCTTCTTTTCTCTTCAATGATGCATATTCTCTTCGATGTCAAAGCTTTTTCATGGTTTTGTGAGGCTTGGACGATGAAAATTGATAATTTAGATCCAGGAATATAAAGTTTTTGAGAAAACTTGTGAAAATGAAATCCAATGAACCAAGTATGTTATGTTAAGAGAAGGTCAATAACTTGAGCACTACTTTAAATGGATTAACCAAGTATGTTATGTTAAGAGAAGGTCAATAACTTGAAGGTCAATAAATGGATTAACTTGAGCTGTTGGCATAATTATGTTTTCTCAAGCAAATGAAAATCATGCCCAACGTCCTTTGCTTGTTTAGTTCTTAAAAAATCTCTGTTGTTTTTGAAGAATAATGTCTCCTCAATTGCACTTGAATTTAGTTTCTTTCTTTACTTCACAAGATTGCATTCTCATAATTTATTTTTGTGTTCTTGAAGTTACTAATCAATTCTTGTTTGAGATTTAGATTCCAATAATTCTAGCAACTAGTTCCTATGGGTTCGACCATGACTTCACTTTACTTCATTATCCCTTGTCAGTAAGTTGGGTTTACAAATTCTTTTGAAGATCTATTGAAGCATAGAATTTTTTATCGATAGTTCTCTTGAATATCCTAATTGCATTCCTTGTGTAAAATCATAATTCTTTTGTATAATAACTCAAATCTTTAGATCTATTTTCACGTCATTAATTTTAATCTTGCCAACGACCTACCAAAAAGTGCATCTTTTAGGTTGACTAAGTAATTGATATTACTTTATGCAGGTTGGTTATTCATAAGCTTCCTTGTTTGAATTATTACCTAGCTATCTTGTAGTAATGGTAGTTGTTTTATATGTATAAGTATACACGTGTTTGGTAGCTATCCTACAGTTATGGTAGCTACTTCTAGCTATGTTGTTTAAGTTACGTTTTTGGTTTTGGAAGACACACTTGTACTTTTATGATGCATTCATAGTTAGACATTTTTTAAGAACTTTTTTTTTTTTGGTGTTTTACTTTGTGACTAAGTATTACTTTGAGCCTCAAAGGGATACTTACTAGGTATTTTAAAGATGGTTTTGAGTGTCAAATTAATACTTATACACTTTTTTAGATTGTTTTGAAAGTTAAAGCATCCCTTCCCAACAAATGAGTGGCCAAGATTCAGATTGGGTTCATTTATGTGATTGATGGGAACGAGAGGACTTTAAGAGTAAATCTGAAGCAAATACTAAGTCACGTTCAAACTTTCATTCACTTATCGAAGTGGGACTGTAACATTTTTACGCTTAGTGGAAAAAGGTATGTTACTTTAATTTTGTACAGTACTAAATGATTCTCATTATGTATTGTTATGACTATATCCTCCAGAGTCATAGATGTGTATTTGAGCTTTGTTTAGTTCAAACTAAGGTTGTTCATAGATGGATGGGCTAACTTAGTTAGGTATTTCAAAGCCTAATGAACGTGAGCTGCAACATTCTTGATTCAAGGGGCAATTTGATTTTCTTCTTAAGATGCTTGTTTTGATGGTTTCCTAATTACTATTTTGTTCGTGTGGGGATTGGTTGTAAGTTATGTTTTACTAATCGATGGATCAATATTGTTGATTTATTGAGCAGTGGAATGGTAGTGAGAATGTTGGATGATTGGTTAGGAAACTCTATTTACTCTTGTGTTGAGAATGGTCTATATGGTAGGGAATATTTTTGGTGTAATGAAGTAGCAAGTTTATCTATCAAACTGTCAACTTATGTCTAAACCTTGCATTCTGTTTTTAATTTTTGTTAAGTTGTATACCAGCATTCCTACTTTGTTTGGAAAATAATTGATGAGAATAAACCATGGTGGGCCAATGACTTTGAATTTTGATTACCAATGTGGTTATGCTGTAAATATACCTTCTAATCTCTTTATAGATCTCTATTCTGGATTAGTGAATTGTTTAGCAGTTTTAGTTTTAATGTACATATACCTTCTAATATCTTTATAGATCTCAATTCTGAAATTATGTGGTTCCTTGAGTGCCAAACAAGATGGGATCGTTTTGTGGAAGGTTTGCTAGACTATTGTGCTATTTTCTCTTGCTGCCTCCTCTGAAATTTCATTGGTCTTCGTGAATGTTATGTTGCCTAAGATAGAAAAGAAAGGACTGCACATTCAAATAACTTTCAATAGAAGTTTTCGAGTGAAAGTTTGTTGTTCAGAAGTTTAATTTCTTTATCTTTTGTTTCATAAACCTGACATGACCGGCTTACCTGAACTTCTGAAGCCATTGAATTCTTGTGTATTTGAGTTCAGTGCTTTTGATTTTGACATCCTCCCCCTCTGATCTCATTGCCATAGTTTTGTTTTGTATTTGTGTTTATTATGCTTTTACGTGCCTGAGTTTTCTTTTGAGTTTCATGCATCCTTATTGTATTTGGGATAGTGGGTTGACGGTTTCTTTAGCGTAGAATTACATGATTGAGTGACTTTGCTTCATTTTGTTCGATTCTTTTTCCTTTTATCCTTACATAGTACGATATTTGGACAACATTGACCTGGGATCATTGACATAATTAAGAAAATTGACAATATTATTCACATACTGCTTTTATGTAGCATGATCCTGGACTAAAGTTGTCTCAAGATGACCCCAAGATCATACTACATAAGCATTATGTCAATGATATTGTCAATTTCAAGCATTACGTAGTATGATACAAGGTCAAAGTTGCCTCGAGATAGCCTTGAGATCATACTACACAAGCATTATGCTAATGATAATATTGTTAATTTCAAATATTGCGTAGTATGACTCCGGGCCAAAGTTGCCTCAATTGGCCTCGAGACCATACTACATAAACATTATGTTAATGATATTGTCAACTTTTTCAGAATGTAGTATGATCCCATGCAAAGTTGCCTCGAGATCCTCCAAAATTAAAAACATAAGAATATATGTGGACAAACGAAGGGCAAAGTTGCCTTGAGATTCCTCGGGATTGGAAACCTAAGGATTTATGTGGACAAACTCGAGGCAAAGTTGTCCCTAGATCTAATGAGATTAACATGAATTAACAATGAAACTATGGCCACTTAGCACTTTGAAATTTTAAACCAAAAATATGTTGTTTAACATGAAATCTCACGATATGTTGTACTTTTGAAATATGAAGCCAAAATTGTGTTGTTTTAGTCCTTTTTCCAAGATTTTGATGTTGACTTTGGATGGAAATAGAATGAGTTTAGATTGGTATCTTATAATTTTGTTTGAAAAAATTATTTCATGCTACCACGACTTTCTGTAGGAAATTTTGTTATGCAAACTAGTGATACCAGTGTTTGGGATTAACTTTGTATACTTAACTTGATTATAGCTTATGTTAATATTACTTGAACTCTTTCTAAAACTAATGAAGTTTGTTGACAAAGTTCTTATGTAAACTTGAGGCAAAATTCATGTTACTTAATAATAGTGCCTAACATTACGTTCATATACTAAATTGAATACTATTTTTTTTGTTAATAAAATATTTTTACTCGAGTAAATCTTAGTTTTTCTTTTAAATATTATCCAATTTTTAGTAACGTAAATTACTGATTTTACTAACGCTTAAATATGTTTCAAAAGATGTTTGTAATGGTCACGAATTAACATTTAGCAATAATATTGTTTGTCACTAAAACTTAACATTTATAGACAAATGTATAATGCCGCTGTAAAAAATAAATAGTGATAAACAATATGTTGCTAAAAGTAGGCATTTAGTATAGCACAGTTGTATCGATATAAGTACACATTTAGCGTCGTGCATTTGTTTCTTAAATAAACAGATTTAGCTCCGAAAAGAAAATCAGTCAAAGTCCTAAACTAGTAAAGATATTGGATAAAATAAAGCAACCACATAATTCCAAATAAAGAAAGTATTGACAGAAGAATCTTCTAATGTTAAAACTTGATGTAAAGACTTTGTGCAATTCAACAAACCAAATTAACAAAAATATAATGTCAAACCATATTGTAAATCTCCAACAGATATTTCCATCAATATATTATATTTTCATAAATTTAAAATGTGACATTTGGAATAACCTTGCTTCTAACTCTATCAATACCCTATTCACTGAAATTTTGAGGTAGCATCAAATAAAATACTCTAATGTTCTCATATAATCAAATTAAACTCTTTTACATCTTGTAGAAATGTGACATTTTGAAACATTTCCTTCTAATTTTGTCTATGTAGTTCCAAAGTGAGAGGTTTTTAACTGGAAAATGACGTTGATATATCTAACCAAAATATCAAGATATAAGATCGATGAAATGTCATTTAATATAAAAAGAACTTATCTTCTCAGTTGTAATGTAAAGTCATTAAAATAAACTTGGACTGAACCTTAGAGTCAAGTATATCGATAATATCCATGTAAAATTACATGTGACAACGTGAGTTCGTTATATTTAAATTTGTAGCTAATAAATTGAAAAAAGAAATAAGAAGTAGAAATTTGAATAAGCAAATATCATAGTTATCTTTTCCTTCTCTCTAGTATCCAAACTTGTTGATTTGAGTTGATATATCTTTAGCAACATTTTGAGCATCTAAACTAGCTCCATAGAGGCCTCTTCTTGATAGTCCTACACAATATAACCCATTCTTTCCTTTCCAATGATTAGGGTAACATGGTTTTGGTAGTCCATCATCATTCAAAAGATACTCATCTCCCTGCATCAAATATCAATTTATATCTTTGGTTGATTTCAATCCTCATATATTTCATAATAATAAATTATATCATTTGATTTGGTCATTGCTAAACTTTCAAAACAGTCCAACAGATGTATAACTCTATGTACTTGAAAAAGTTAAAAATTATAAAACTTATTGATCTATTAGATATAATTAAATTTGTGTTTTATGTCTAATTCAACCACATACTTTCACTTTTATATGTTATTATTCTATATGTTAAGTGAATAAGTTAAAAATTGAAATGAAATGAAATAAACTAATATCGTTTTTAAATATATAGTAAAATATCGCAATTTATGTGAAAAAAGACTCCAACAAATTGTGGTAGACTACTATGTATGTCTATCATGACACAAATAAACATAAACAATAGTCTACCAAGGTTTATCGTAGCTAGCTATACTGGAATATTTTACTGTGTTTCTAAATATTTTCAACGTGTTTGTCATTTGTAATTTCTTACAAAACTAACCATTAAAAGAAAATATTCTAATTCACCTAAAATTAAAAGGAAGCAATGGGAAGTTGGTAAATGAAATTTACCTTGAGCCAAAGATTTGTTGACCTTTTAAAGCCAGTGCAAAATATGATGGAGTCAAATTGATAGCATTTTCCATTGTTAAACACTACATTATTGTTCCCTTTTATGCTTGATATTTCTTCACCCAATACCTACAAAATTAGGAGGCAAGGATAATGTTCATATATACACTAATCTTATATTGATATATTAATTTTTAAGGTCCATAATATTTATAGGCTTAAGAAAAAAAAAGAGTTAGTTAATATGCTAAGTATATATACCTATATATATACCTGAATTTGCCCACATTTAATTTTGTGAAGGGCTCCTCCATCAATTATAGGATATTTTCCATACTTGACTTTCATATACAATGGCCCTTCAAGAGGTCTTTTGATTCCATATTTGGTGAGATCTCCATAAATTAGTTTGCTGAGCATCACAATGAATGAATCCACAAACCAAATTGGCAAATTGTACTTCAACATATCCAATCCCAACGTCATCATTCCTTTCGACATGAAATGCACCTATATTTGTATTTTAAAAAGTTAAATCTAGTCCATGACTATATGTTATGACATTCATAAAATATTTGTTAAATAGGAGACTAAATTTCATAAATACTTTTTTGCTTTCTTTTTGTTTGTTTTTAATGGTATTTCATAATGGTATTTGCATGGGTAAACTTTTTTTATTTAATATCTTTTGTTAATAGAAAACCAAAAAGTGAAAAAATATAAAATAATATGTTTGAAAACTGGATCTTGTTATTTTAAAAGAGAGAGTGAGGAAAAATAATCAAATTTTGAAAAAGGACAAAAGGAAAAAAGAAAAAAAGATATTAGACAAAGAAAATGTGGGAACAATGGCAAATGGCCGACATGATTAATAAATAATGGGAAAAAAACAACAAAATACCTAAAAGAATAATATTAAATTTTCATGAATTTGGATCCCAAATATTTGTATGGATATTATTTATTATTTGTTAAGTTATTATGTATCGGTATTTTTCAATGAACGTTACGAGAATTGTTAATGATTAGTTTGAGTATGATGAGTAAAGTTAAGACTTCTAATGAAAAATTATCATCCAACCAAGTTTTTTATTTATTGAGAACGAGTTAATAATCATATAGACATAAATCATAATCAACTAAACGTAGAGAGTAACTTAAGAACTTTTTGGTTGGGGTTATATCACAAGTTTATCCTTCGAATTCGAATGTTTCACTTATCTCTAAATGTTCAAAACTTTAGTTTTTAAATTAAGTTTATAAATATTTATGTAATCCGTAAATCTATCTAATACTTTTAACTATGCTTTTAAAAATTAAATCAAAATTTTAAAATTAAAATAATTAGTTTTATTATTTTAGTGAACTTTTGATAATATTTTCTTCCTAAGATTCATATAAACCCCGATGAAAAAAGGAAAAGAAACAATAAGTTTTAGAAACTAAAACAAAAAATAAAATGACCTCCGGCCGCTTTCAAAAACCAAATCAAAATTTGAAAATTAACTAAAATAATTATTTTTTATTTTTTTTTTATTTTTTCAATTAAACAACTATTCTACGTAAAAGTGACATAAATCAATCATGGTAAAGAAAAATAAACATAATTATCAAAATATTAAAATAGAAAATAGAATAGTTATTAAACTGTCAAAAATTTTAATTTTATGTTCAATAAGTGGTTTAATTTTAAAAATTATTATTTTTGAGTGAATCAAAGGTCGATAAATATAACAAACAAGTTTTGAAGTTCATTGAACATGTTAGCGTACACGAGCATATGAAAATTGGAATACTAAAGCTTTTCAAATGTATCTTTGTTTTAATTTAGTTTCTAAATTTTAATTGTTTAAAATAATATTTTAAATTTAGAATGTCGTGTCATTATTTTAAAATACGTAGGAAGTAAAAAGATATATTTTCCAAACTTAAAATTAATAAACGTACAAAGTCAATAGGAACATTTTTTTTATATAACAAAATATATTTAATTTTGAATTGTATGAATAATAGTGTTATGTTATCATTGTGTAGTGCATATGAATTACATTATAAATTTTCGGAAAGACAGAAAATGAATCTAAAAACAACGTTGAAGAAAAAATGGCATTACCGGGCTTCGAACAAGAACAGAAGTATTAGCAGCATGAAGACAAAGATCCAAAGCAATTTCCATCCCTGAATTTCCCGACCCAACAACCAACACATTCTTCCCTTCAAACCCTTTTCCCGATTTAAACTTAGTTGAATGCATCAAATCCCCGCCAAATCCCTCCATTCCTGGGACCGCTGGTGTGTAAGCCTCCGCCGTCTCACCCGTCGCCACCACTAAAAATCGACTCCGAAACTCCTCCACTTCACCCTTGTCCAAATTCCTAGCTCTAACCTTCCACTTCCCCTCTGGGTGATCGAACTCTGCTGCCTCCACATTTCGGCGATACAGCGGTCGGATTCTGAAATTGTCGGCGTACCGGTCCAAATAGTCGAGGAAGTTGACCTTGGGAAGGTAGTTTGGGGCGGAGGAAGGGAAGGGCATGGCTGGAAGGTGGCAAAACCGATTGGGGAGGTGAAGGCGGAGGCGGTCATATGAGTGTTTTCGCCAAAGGGGGATGGAACAATCTTCTCTTTCGAGGATAATGTATGAGATTGATGAAAGGGTTAGAGAAGCGGCAGTGGCAAGACCAGAAGGGCCCGCTCCGATGATTATCACAGTAGTGTCTGCCATGGAGACCCCTTTGGTTAGTGAAGGTGGAATTGATGGAGGAAGAAGAAGAGAACAGGAAAGGGGAAAGAGAATTATGGAGGGAGAGGAGCGTTAGAGGGCTTTTTATAGAAACAATGTTGGTCAATGCATGATTTAGCAACAAACAAAAGATAGTTAGCGTTATTCTTTTAAATCTACTCATCAGTTTAAGTACAATTTGATAGTCAAATGTGAGTAACTCAACCTTAATTGAAATCATTAACTTTCTGTTGTAGTGCTTAGATGTAAGTTCCATCTTCTATCTCCCACAATCATTGTACTACATAAATAAAATAGAATATAAAACGTGTGATAAACTCTTCTTTCTTCTTCTTTTTAGATATTCTTGTGGTCTTTCAACTGTGTTGTTTTGTTGGTAGGTTGGATAAAGTTAGTATATACTCTCTACTGCATTTAAATATTTAATATTATAAATTCGAGTTTAGTATTACACATCCAGTCCAAAAACTGTAAGAACGAAATAATGAACTTTAGTAATACACATCTAGTCTAAAACGCTAAAATGGAAGAAATATTAATTTTAGGTTAATTTTCATAAATATAACAAACTGGCAAAATATTTTCTGACACTGGTTAGTTTTCATAAAGCTTGTGTAACAAAATGAAACTAGTCTTCTTTTAAAAACACTCGAGGTTTGTCTTTCTTTTTCATCATTTTCCCTCTCTTTCTTTACTGCGATTTTTTTCTTTCCATAGTTTTTTCTTTCTTTTCCTACATTTTTCCTAAGATAGTTAACTTTATAGCATCTCTAAGATATTTAGGTAGTTTTGATTATTTGTATATTTTTTTACTCATATTTTATAACGCCTAGCTGATAAGTAGACCCTATAACTAAGCTTTGATATCAATTTCCTGTGTTCGACTTGGTTCACCTAGGTTAACCTATTGTTTCATTTACAGTTGGACAAGCAATATGAAAACTTACACTTGCGGACATAGTAGTATGTGGTGGGAGACATTGAGAGCATTTTGCATGTAATGATCATGTCAACTCACATGATGAAGAGAATATTAGAGAGAATTTTGCATGCAATGATTTGTATTCAATGACACGTCGTCATACCACCAAACAAACAAACAACAACCATTCTACAATAAGTTTGAATGTTAAGTCCCATGAAGCACAATCATAATTTCAAAACAATCACATTCACAATCCCCACATCTTGGGCAAGAGATTGATGAAGGAAAGGTTTGAATAAACAAAACAAAAACCCCCCAAGCATGTTTTTGACACAAGCAATCGCCTAACTCTTGACATCAAATATAAGCCTCTTCTCGTCACTCATTCTTATTGTGTTGCTTACATCTGCACAATTTAACTTAAACAAGTACTTCTCTCTTTGTCGCCCTTTTTCCTCCATTTGTGCTTTTCCTCACGCACTACACTCTTATCCGAGTAATTTCTCTGCAATGATTTTCCTCAATCGGACTTTCTTCTTTGAGTCAGGTTGCACACACATAATTTATTCGCGAAGCATATTCTACTGTCGAAATTTTCTTCGTTGTGTCACTGTCTCAAGGTTTTTGTTGCGTTTAGTGGTACATGATCAGGACCTTACATGGGGCGTGGGAATGTTTCATGTCCACATCATGATCCTTATCAAGCGTATTGAGTAGTTACCAACCTAAGCAATGAGAAATGAACTGAGAAATTCTCCAATGGATGTTATTGATATAACAAATTATTGCACTCTATGCGTGGGAATGTTTCATGTTCTTGATGAAAGGAAATATGGAAAGCTAATGTGTGGTTTATATATTTTTAATGAAGCGTTGAGTGTCATGCTCTGCTCCAAATGCCACTCTATGCGACTAAGTGGAGACATGATTAACTACGAGTTCTCTCTGTGAGATAACACACAGAACGCCTAATAAGCGGATTAATTACAACAAACAATCTTGAATGAAAAATGAGAACTCAATTGAAATAACAAGACTTCATTGATGTTTAGCAACATAGTACTTTCAACACTTGGTACAAAATTTCTTCAAAATAAACTAAATACAAACTCAAAACACAATTTGATTCTTCTCATCTAGCTTCTACATACTATGCGAGTTGACAGTTGCAACAACCAAAATGATGTGTATCATGTTTGTGGCATAATAGGCAATCAAAGGCTATAAGTGTAACACTGGATGTCCTTCGCTACCTAGGAGAAATAAAACTAAACATTTGAAAGATTACGAAAATGTCTATGAGTGGGGTTTTTATCAACACCTTTAATAGATGAAATTCTACCTTAACGAGTTTCAAATCATTTTGCTAAATCATGCAATACAAATAATATGAGTTTCATTAGGAAAACATTGAATCTAAAACCAATCATTTCAACGCATTAGGCGATTCAACACAATTCAAATCTCATCATCAAACATTCATAAATCGCATGGAATTTATTTTCGCATGGAATTTATTTTCTTATAAATCATGTATAAATGTTCATATAACGTAAAACACATTTTATCACACTCTTCATAATGCATTATATCTTATAAAATACATTAAACATTAAAACATTAACATAAAATCACTTTTAATCCTCTCCATTTTCCACTTTTATTTTGGAATACTCTTTTTATGCAAACATTTTTTCTTCAATAAACTCACTATCCAATAAGTTAGATAACAATAGTAATGTATCTTTTATACCTTTTGTTTTTAAATGATGTATCTTTTATACTTTTGAAAATTAAATTTGTTGAATTTTGTTATATGTGATATTTTTACATTCATAGTTATTTAACAAATTTTCCAAGAATTATAATTAGTTATTGTTTTGAAATGAATAATTAAGTTTAAATGAAAATATATTATTGAAATAATATAAATAGAAAAGACAATTTATTCCTTTCAATCCATCAATTATAAGATCCATAATATACTATAATCGTAAGCACATCCTACATCTTTACATAAAATACATACTTAATTACAAAACAATAATAAAAAAATATAAAAACCTAGTTCTTTGGCGTACACTTCTGACCATTCTCTCTTTTGTCTCTTCACTTTTACATTCTTCATCTTTAAATCATCCTCAATTTCTTTGCATCTTTTTTATTGTGTCGATTGCTTGCTCATAGGTATCACATAAATCTATAAATAAAGGAATATACATAAACATATTTTGATATAAAAAATAGGAAACAAAATAAAATTAAGAAAAAAAAATTAGAAAAGAATAAAAACATGATTTGATTTTTTGTTCACAACCTTAACATTTTGTTGTGACTTATGAACATCAATAGAAAACAAAAAGAATGAGATACTTATATTCAAAGGTTTGTAAATGAAAAAGAAATGGAAAATGGGTTGAAAGAGATACAAAATAATTAGCATGAGATAATGAAATATGAATAGGTGAGAGATAGAGGGATGTGTAAATAGTTTTGGGGTGAGAAAGAGAAGATTTTTTATATAATGGTATAGTTGATGAAGTAGATAATAACTATTTTAAATCATGCTAAAATCTTGAATATGTGGGAGGTTAGCCAATAATATTCTTATACGAAGACAAAAAAGCATCAAATGGCAATACAATTATTGCAACAAAATTTCTTCAAAAGGTGATGACCAAACTTAATGATTGACGAAGGTGCCACCCTACAACAAGATGTGTTGTACTACATTAATAAGGGGGACAAAAATGTGTTGTAATTCTTTCCATATTATATTTAAAAGTAGACAATACCATCAAAATTCAATACAGTAGTAGTTTTGTAGTAAGATTGGGTACAACAAGCTTTAGATGTTACCCTTTAAAATATAAAATTAATCCCTTTAGTTTTCAACGGAACTCGAAAATTGGCTCGGTTGAATGAAAATTATTCTTGATTCATAGAAATAGGAACTTATTCATAGGCTCGTTCACTATCTAGTTAGACCTCAAGATTATCGTGCATACTTAAAGCAGTGGAGCTATATATGCTTCATATTTGACTAATTACAATGTAAAGACTATTTCGTTCATTAAAATATTTTCGATCCTTTTTCGTTTACTAGTATAAAACTACAGTTTGGACACACGGATATCGTTACATTCTTCTAGAATGGAATTGGGATGCCTGAATGAATCTCTAAAATAGAGGCAAAAAAGAAAACGTCAAAAAACGTTACATTTCATGCAACTGCCATGCCATGCAATTAATTGAATGTTTCAAATAATGTATCAAACAAAATAATAATAATGATAAGAATAACAATAATAAGTATAACTTTTTTCCTCGAAAGAAAAAAATAATGATATAATTAAGGTTAATTAAAATTGTAATAAATTTCAAATAAAACCGTCTTTCTCTTCAAATGGCAACATATTTACTTCCATTTATGTCGATAAAGTATCCATGCAAGTCAATATAAACCATTTCCAACTTAATACTAAATCTTATTTTGTTAAAATAAATTTAGTTTACCATTTAAATTCATGGGATTGAGGGTTTTACCTTTCACCCTCACAATCTTTATATAAAAATATATATTAATCTAAAAGTATTTACAAGTTTGGCACAAATAATTTAACATCTATTACTTTGGACTGTCAAAATGATTATTGATATGATATGTACCACTAACTCAAGTCTACGATGATAAACATCTAATTCATTTTCGTCTAATTTAAATTTATCACCAAATTATTGCATTACTTGTGGTTGAATGAGAAATTTTTAGACCAATCATAAATTGTCACATCTTTTGTTAAATTAATTAACGAAAAAATACATATAATTGAATTTGAGACGGATTAAAAGTTGACATGTGTTTCAAATTGAAATTGAAGACTTAGGCTAAATTTTAAAATGCCACGTGTTTTTGTTATGACCGTTGGATCAAATTAATTATTTTAGTCTGAATAAATATTATGTATTTTGACTAAGTCCAATTAAGCCTACGAAATAAGATTAATTTAGCCCAAATGCTAAACATAGCCCAAATTCATGTGGTTGAGTCCATGAGTCTCATTCATCGACCAACCAGGTCGAAACCTATAAAGTCCACCATAGAAATTTATAAATAGAGGAGTTCTCTTCAATTGTGAAGGAGATAAAATTTTTACTCCAAAAGATCCAAAGAGAATTCTCTCAAGAACAAAAAAACTCATTAACTCTTGAAGCCAACCACCCTCGAAAATTAAAGTTCTTTTGAAGCTGATACAAGTTTTCTTCCAAGACTTCAACTTCAACAACATCGTGTTCCGCTTCCTCAAATCAACTATAGACATTCAACCGAGAGAGAATCAAATGGTCAAATACTAGAGCATAAACCACATCGTATCATAATCAACTTCAACACAAGTTCAACTCAACAATTTAAATTTATCTGAAAATCTCATATGAACACTCTTTTTTTTTTTTTTTCTGTTTTTCTCAAAAGTATTTGGATATCGTTTAGTATTCTCTTTTTATGATGATATATCATATGGTCAACCTAATAAAAAATAGGATATAAATTATATTTAACTATAATTGTTAGTTGTACTTGTTTTGTGAGAACTTTTGACACATCACAAACTACTACATCATTTTTTAAATTAATGATAAAATTACAAATCGCTCAAAATTTATGACTAATTATTAAAAAGCCAAAACATTTGTTCCAAAGTAATGAACCGCTGACGACTGCTATGATCAACTTTTTCTTGGAGGGATGAAGGAAACCAACGGGCAGCTCCTTGAGAGGACTAACACTAGTAGAAAAGTGGTCTACGACGACAGTTATTTACTGTCGTAAACGAAATTCGCGACAATTATTTTCAGTCATAGAAGCGGGAGTCATGGAAAGTCCTTCGATGACAGTTTTTAAAAACTGTCGCAATAAGTTATTTTATGATATGAAATAAATGTCGTTAATTAGAATTCAACGACGTCAAATAACTGTCATATTTTATTTTATGACAACAAATAACTATCATCATTTGTGTATTAACGACGGTTAAATAAATGTCGCGAATTCATTTATTGTGACATTTTTTAATTGTCATGAATCTGTTAATCGCGACAGTTTTTCTGTATAAAAATGTCATTGTTTTGCTATTGACGACATTTTTTTCCTGTCACATATAGGGAATCGTGACAATTTATTTTATTAAACAACTGTCATCCTTTTTAGATTGACAACAATTAATAACTGTCACAAATTCATTTATTACGTCATTTATTTTCTGTTGCAAATTTCTCAATTTACTACAGTTTTTTCCTGTTCTCCTTGCCGCTCTACCATTACACGAACCATTTGAATGACAATAATGTAGCTGAGAATGACAATTTTGAATTTATAATATTTACACCCATATAGAAAAAAGTAGCCAACACTTTAATATATATACGATATAATACAATTTATAATATTCGTACATTTCCAATCAAGTGTCAACAATTTACAAGTACAAAATCACAACCCTTAATCAAAAAATATTTTAAATAGCATTAGAATACATCTAACAAGATTTTCTGCAGAAGCATAAATGACCAACCGAGAATGTTCGTCTCTGAAAATGTTCTTTGAAAGAAAACTCATGAAGTTGTCGACTCCGGTTGAACCTACAAAGACAACATGAATATAAGCATCCATAACTATATTTGTGAACCAACATTACCACAACAAAGATGAAAATGGAGGACTACCATGTAGTAATGTGAATGTAAAAGAAACATTATATATATTATGAATCTTGTTTCTAATCAAGAACTTATTTCCTAACCATGTACTTGATGAGCGTTTGTAGAATTTAATATCAGCAACCAAAACAACTGCAGCAGCCTCTTGATCAAACCCTTGCACCAATTCCTGAAATCAATGCCTCAAATATTTAGTTTTTCCCCAACATCGAGATAGAGAAAGAGAACCAAACAAAGAATTCATCTGTTTGTATTGACTTCTCATTATTCATGGAGACAAAAAGAGACAAATATAGAGAGTTCAAGTGTGTGTGTATGTGTGCATAAAGCACTAGATAGGGTTGAGGTTTAGGGCACATCAAACCAATATATATACAACCACTCCTGAATATTTTTCATGAATAGAAATGATGTTGTTCATTTGTACGTGCAAAATGTCAATTACAAAATGTCAACCATGAAATATATAATCCTGTTCTCACAAGTAATTCTCACAAACTAATTTTTCCTAGTTACTTGGGTTGAGGTTTCTTCAGACATGTACACGATGGAAGAAGTGAGATGAGATCGAAGCTTAGCATGACAAGCAGAAAAGCAAGAAGTGAGATGAGATCGAAGCTTCAAGTATAAGAATGCAAAGCACTCTCTCACCCTTGTTTCTTGCAATAAAACTCTCAAAATTAAATATAGTAACAAACATTAGCTATTCTTTGGTTAACTCTTCTCCGATGAAATTTAGTTTATTATCCCATTGTAAATACTAGCTCTAAGAATCTGTACATACTCTACTCTTAAGTTAAAACCTATTACATTGAAAAATGTGAGACCGGCCAAAGAAGAAGTTTCCTCCTCCCTAGGCTTACTGCACTGTTGTCCATGGTAAGAAAGGTACTTCAAAAAGAAAATGTCCAAGGTATGCAAATTTCATCAATGAAAAGTTCACAATGTTTAAAGTAGAGCAAAATAACCATTTGTAGTCCTTAAAGTTGGGTCGTTCCTAGTCCTTACAACAAAAACTCTACGACAATACATGTATGACAATTTGTAGTTCTTAAAGTTGAACAGTTTGACATATTCTTGAGGGACCAAAGAAACGTAGTTAGAAAAACTTAATAAGAATGAGAATAAATACAAGTAAGGAGGGTGGTATTGTCCCAAATTTCCACAACTCTTCTCAAACCATCAAAATTCTATGGAAACTCATCAATAAACAGTAGAGCTTTAGGTAAACTTTTGAAATTGGAAACTTACCATGGCTCTATTCGGTGCAAGTCCTTACTTTTTTTTACTTTTGAGTTAAACAAACAATAGAGCTTTAGGTAGACTTTTGAAATTGGAAACTCATCAACCTAGCCAAATAAAGATCAAATTTGCTTTAATAAAACGTACATTGAAGTCCTTCCAACCCGATTAAAAAAAAAACAAATAAGTCTAACACTTTAACAAATTTCTAGTGCATATTATGCATCTCAATTGATCACAACAAAATAAGATTGAATATAAATACCCATAAGTAATGTCTTTTCAATATTAATATTACATTTTCATAAAACTTACAAGGGTGAGCATATAAATCTACCACCAATACTTATCTAGAAAGTCTAGTAGAGCAGATAGCTAAAGAAGATTTGAATTTGTAGCTAAATTTAAAACACGAAAACTATAGTCTCTGCAATACAATAGCAATAGCAAAATTATCAACATAGTGCAGCAAGTATCTCTGATATAATTTAATTAAGCATGTCTTGCTAATACAATAATACTAAATATGGAAAATATCTAGAATCCCACAGCATACAACACCAAATTTTATATGTTGTAAACAAAAGGACATGATGTCTTTATGAGAATAAACTAGAGTAACAGTGCCTCATGTAAAATTATATCAAAACCTCACATACCAGACAAATATACCCTTGATAGAAATAGAAATTAGAAACTAAAAAATGTTGTCTAAATCCAAGTGATAAATGAAAACTAATGAAATTCACAACTAATAATAATATAAAAAGGCTTAACTAGATACAAATAAGTTCTGTCTGTAGTCTAACTCTAAAACAACAAATACTCATCATTACCTATAAATATCCCTGCAGCTGGTACAACATTATATGTTTCAATAGCTCCCAACACATAACTGAACCACCAAATTGAGGAGAAGGCAGAAGTTAAGATACACAGAAGTAGTGCACATTTTGACTTAAGAAAATAAAACACAACAAAAACGTTGTTGGACAATGAAAGAATGATAAGACAAAAACTTGGTGGTTAGAATTTATATGCTCGCCTTTGTAAAAACTTGTTAATTCAACCCTTTCTTCTTGAAGGTGAAGACAATACTAAAGAAATGAAATTAAATGTCCCAAACTAAAAACGATATGGTTATAATGGGGGCTAATTCTGAATCTTTTCAAATCCCCCCTTCACTCTTCTTTACTAATACAAAGAGTTTATAATATCTTAATCTATTGTTGATCATTAAACAAACTTCATTTAATAAAAAAAAATACGATGAGATACCAAATAGCAAAAATGAATGAAATGAGATTCATTATTCACTTAGTTTAACTTGAAATAAAATATAACAAGATATATATATACACACCTTATATAGGACATTATGTAATGGGACAATGAAGAATAAGTTCAATAAACTTTAATGTACCCCAATCTACCATAAACTTGAGTTCACTCAAAACCTTTAAGAAAATGGACAAATAGAAATATAATCAAGCAAACATAATCATTTTGTTAGGTACATGCAAGATAAACTATTCCACACCAACATCTATAATCAGTCTACAAATGAAATCTTTGAGTTTCACAAGCTAAACTCAATTTAAACTTTGAACTAATAAGTCCAAACAATTTTCATTGTAATTCAATAGTTAAAAACGTACCTTGGAGCCCTTCCAACCCTATCAAAAAAACATATAAGTCTAGCACTTTAACAAATTTCTAGTGCATATTATGCATCTCAATTGATCACAACAAAATAAGATTGAACATAAATACTCATAAGTAATACCTTTTCAATGTTGCATTTTCATAAAAATTCAAGAAGTATTGTCACTCTCTCAAGGATTCTTCAAGCCCTAAGTATGAAAAAATGTTCACTGATTAAATCGTACTCCATTTACATGATAATTTGACAAAGTTGAGTTGATAACTCTCATAAAGCCCTTAATCCGCCCTCCCCCCAATTTCCAACATTATTGTTGGAAAGGAACAACAAGATCTTTCAAAGTAAGGAAAGAACTACTATGGAGATTTTAGATGATATTAATTCAAGCAAACGTTGATATACTACTAATATACCATACTAATTAGACTAAAACACTTTCAACGAGACTAGAACTATACAAAATATACTTTAAACCACAATAGTTGAATATGTATTTTGGTAGGGAGGTAGACACTACTTACTTGAACAAATAACGACAACGTCCTTGAAGTAAGAGAACTTCTGCTAATCCTCAATTCAATCAATTATTCAAAATGTCATAAGGTAGTCATAGGAAAAAAATATAGTTTAAAAACGTTGATAAAAAGTAAGGTAAAAAAAGTGTATAGACTTAAGTTTCAAAAACTTAAAGCCAAAAACCAAATAGATAACATACATAAATTCCCTTGGAAAGTGTATAGGCTTAAGTTTCAACATACACATTCATACCTTTCCAATGTGTATAACATACATCGCGGTTTATGTCTCAAGCAAAGGGTGTATTTCAACATTTTCAAATTTACTCCTCTTGGAAAAATCTAGCATGGTAAGTGGCAAATAAAATTCTACCATACAAAATAAATCTTAATTCACCATCATTTTTTTGTCTTTCCTTTCAATATAGAACATGTAGTAATTTTTGTTGCTACTATCCTTATTGTAAGAAAGGGAGCGAGAACATACCTATAATTATCAATAATCACTTCCCTCTATCCTTCAATCAAAGCAACTCAATAGCAACCATAAACAAAATATCAATAGAAAAATCAAAAGTACTAAAATTCACTTGGAAAATGCATAGACAAACAAAAAGACCCTACACACCATCAAAGTTTAAGATCTCACATTTCATTTTTCATTTTTTTTTTCTCAAAGCTTCAGCCCATAGCCATGACATCTCCTTTGGCCTTAATTTCCTAATTCGAACGAACAAAAATCAATCAAAAATCAACTAAATGTTTCATTGAGGCATTTCATCAAACACATTGTAAGCTACCAAAATGTTTCATCACCAACCTACACAAATTCTTGAAAACAAAGAAAATAATTTTAAAGATTGCAAAGAAATCGGCACTAACAAACAATTGGAATGACGCCATCAAAAATAATTATGAAAATTTTGGTGAAGATTTTACAATCAAAGAATTCCATGGCTTAATATGGACTGGTGTTCATATCTTTGGTAAAGCAAAATCTACCCTTAAAAAAATTCAATCAAAACTAGTGTTCCTCAACAAATAAGTTTTAATACAGAGACAGAACAACAAAAAGAAAGAAATGGAAAGGAAGAAGAAGAAGAATTAGAGACAGTAACAAAACCTAACCTTAGTAAATGTCTCCGACGTCGACGGCGGGCGCTTGGTTCCAAAGATGGACAGTGGGCGACGATTGGCAGTGACAAACAACGTTGGGAGACGGTCGACGGCATTTTCAGAGATCGACGGTGGTTGTTCGTCTGATGGTCTGGTCGGCGGAGTGAGGGTCGAAGAGGAAGACGATTTAGAGAAGGGCGTGTGAGTTTTGTCTTTTTTGGAATATAAAATTAAGTTATATTTTAATAAATTTAAATAAATCAATTACTTAATGTTTTTAACTTTAATGACATCAAATAACTGTCACAGAAAGGTAGAATCCGAAAACAGCATTTTTTCCCGCCAAAAACGCGTGTTTTGACATTCTACGACAGTTTTTTCTTCCCTCTCTTTAGTTTGGGTTGCATTGAACTGTCATAGAAGCTAGTTTTTCTTCTAGTGTAATAACAATTAGGATTACATCTTTGTACCCTTTACTCATCTCAAGCGTTTACTAATATTATTTTGTCGAGTTGTAGCTATGTGCAATAACACATTCAGCAAGTTTCCATCAATTTCATCATGCATAACGCGTCTTCCAAAGTTAGATCACACTACAAAAAAAAGGTCATCACATACCAAATCACACAACAAGTATGAGCATTCTACTTTAGATCACACAGTAAGAATAGAGCATCTTATCCTAAGATCACACAACAAGGATAAAATATTCCACACTAGAACCCACAGCAAGTGTGAGGAATCTCATCGCATAGGGTACACAAGATCATATCATGTCATCATTCGGTTCATACCAAAATCAAATCATTTATAAATCACATGCATTTTAAGAAGTGGGAAGACATAAGAGAAATCATGCATGTCACTCGGAGTTTCCATAGAAATACATTTAAGGATTTAAACATATTAGAAACCATATTATTTATGAAAACAATTTTAGGGAGAACTACTCACAATCAATTAGTTTCTTCTCGTAATTCCTTAGCCAAGACTTCCTTGCTCTTCCTTGAAATTCCTTATTGGATTCATGTTCGTGGTAAATCTCTAAAAATATTGAAATTCTCTCCATTCTTTTGTAGATACCGTATTTTGTTCTGCCTTTTTTATTTTTTCATTTATTTATTTATTTATTATTTTTAAAAAGAATTTGAATTTGAATTTGAATTTAAATTTTAAATCTTAATTCTTAAATTTTTAATTTATGTTTTAAAACAAAAATAAAAATAAAAACATATTTAAAATTTAAAAGTAAAAGTTTTTTTTTTCTTCTCCCTATTTTTCTCAACCATCCCGTGTTCCACTTTCTCCCAATCTCTCACATTCTCCCACTCTTCCACCTTCTTCCCCTTTCTGTGCTGCACTCCACTTCACTATCAAAAACTACTCCACTTCACTATTTAAAAAAAAGAAAATCTTGCCCTATAAGAAGAGAAGGAGAAGATTCAATTAGGGAGATTTTTTGCTAGGAATATTATTTAATAGAGAAGGGGGACACGTAAAAGGAAATTTTTTTTGTGAAGAGGTGAAGAGGATCAACACAGAACATTTTGTAATTAATGCATTTAAGGCAGACCTGTAAGTTTTTTTTTTATTCATGTTTGATGATACTGGTTTAATTATTTAGGTTTAATTATTTGGCACTCATTTGTGTGTTGTCTTAATTATTCATTTAAATCACTCATTAATTAGTTGTTGTGTTAATCATTTGGCACCCATTTGACCTCTTTTAATTGTTTGCATCATTTGAATCATTTGCCACTCATTTGACCTCTTTTAATTATTTGCATCATTTTAATTATTTGACACCCATCTCACATTCATTGTGTGTAAATTACTTACAGTTATTTATGCACATCCAAATACACATCCATTTGGCCACTTGATTATTTTGATTGTTGAATTTTGCATCTCCTTAATTAATTTGGCACCCATTTGGCTACTGGGTTAATTATTCAGTGAGTTCTGGATTAATTATTTGACACTCATTTGGGTGTTATGTTAATTATTTCATTTGGTTAATGATGTGTTAATTATTTGGTTGCTGTCTTAATTAAATGATGTATTAATTATTTGGTTGTTGTCTTAATTATTTAGCACCCATTTGACATCCATTTGGCATGTCGATTTATTTGCTATCTTTCTAATTATTTAGGCACCAATTTTACATTTTGTGTTAATTGCTTGTATCTATGTGGTATCTTGCGTTAATAATTATCTATTTGGCATATGTGTTAATTATGCACTTGAAAACACGTTGTATTTAACCGTTTTAATTTTTGGCACTCTTAGTTCTGAATTAATTATGTGCATATCGTTAATTATTTTGGCACTCACTCATTCTAATTATTTGCATGATGTATTAATTAATTAATCAATATGCATCTTATTATAATTATTTGACATTCATTTAGCTACTGTGATTATTTATTTGCATATTGCGTTAAACCTATTTTGGCATTCTACTGTTAATTATTATTTGATACTCATTTGACATCATCTTTTAATTATTCATTACTCTGGTCTCGTCTGATTAATTATTTTGTTATTTCTGCATTTATTAATTATTTTGCTCTTTTTACATTAATTAATTATTTTGCTCTTTCTGCATTAATTAATTATTTTGCATCCTTTTGAATTAATTAATTATTTTGCATTCTCCTGCATTAATTAATTATCTTGCACTTGTTGTATTAATTAATAATCTTGCATCCTACATTAATTAATCATCTTGTGCATTTTGCATATTGCTTATATTATTCATGTATTTATTTTATCTCAGCATATTATCCTTCAAGTATTTTTCAAATTTCGTAATGTTTTGTTTTTGTTTTTGTTATTATTCATTTTTCAATTTAAATATAAAAATGTAAATTGGAGAAAAAGTATTATTTTTTTATGGATTTTATAATTTAAATTCCATGAATACATAAAATTTTTCCGTTTGAAATTTAATTAATTGATTGTTTTTAAATAAACACATTTCATATTTTAAATGAGACTAAGTAGTGTTTTTTCATGAATTTATTAATTCTTAGATACATAAAATTTCTCATTAAACACCTATGATAGAGATTAAAATATCAAATTTTGGTATCTTAATACTCTTAAGGTGAATAAAAAAAAATCTTTTAAAACAAAAATAAACTTCATTTTTTAATGGCTCCTATGCCACCCATAATTATCAATTCATGCTTGAGTTTTATTTTCTTTGATGTGAATTGATAAACTTGGGACATTTAAATAAAAACTTTGTTTTGTGAACCACTATAATTTAGTTTAAAAGATAAAATTGAGTAACCATTTTAAGGGTGTTGTAGGGTGCTAACACCTTTAATTTCCTACACACAACTGACTCTCGAATTTAAATTTCATGAATTTATGTAGACGATTTTTTTTTTTTATTTTTTTTTGGTGAGCAATCACACCCTAATATAGTTGGTGGTGACTCTAAAACTATTTATTTATTAAAATTAAATAAACGGAAAGGTCAGTCGCTCCGCGTAGCGATCACGTCGGGACATCTTTCTTAAGTGAACACAAGGAAAAAACAACTTAAAAATTGGTTGAAATTGATCAGCTATTTATAATAGGCCTTTTTTGGTGACACTTTCCATGCATAAATGAATACTTTGCTGTCCTAGTGACAATCAATCAATTGACACCACATTATTCAAAACTTGAAATGAGTCCTTAAGAGACCAATTTATCTAACTACCATTAATCAATGTTATAACACCTTCATCAGTTTAGCCATATCTATTATCATGATCAGATTTGACATTAGCTTTAATTTATTATATGTTTTCCTTGACACATGTCTTGAAGATTTTAGTCTGCCTTCATTCCATTTAATTAATAAAAGAAATTGCATACATATACATAGATATATAAAATTATTCAATGTAACTTTTCTTTTCAACATTCTATATTCTATGTAACAATAAGTGTCAAGATTTTTGAACTAGATGATTTTACAAATTAACTTTGATTAAAGAATAACATATATTGATCCATGAATAATTTTCTTGAAGAATTGTGTTTCTTTCACTTCCCCTTCTTTTAGAACTTAATTAGATTTCTTGAAAAGAAGAATGAAGTAGTGGGCAGACCAATCCCTAAAATTCTATTTATAGACACATAAATACCACATGGTATTTAATTAGGGTATTATCTTTTTACCTAATGAACCTAATAAAATAATAGACTCCAAAGAGATAAAATTAACATATAATGCATATGAGTCACATTGATAAAATTGTATTTAAAATAAATCTAACATCTATACTCATAACGTGCCCTTCTCAATTTGGTTTATTGAAAAGGTACAAAAGTTATTATAGTTGGAAAAGATAATATATAGAGCTTATTTCAAGTTCAACCATTATAGAGGGTGGAATATATAGAACTATCAGTGCTTAAGATCATAATTAAATTTTAAACTATAATTAGATTGAGTACTGTCATTTTCCACCATTATACATAGTTTGGTCCAAGAATTACAGTATCAATGTTGGTGAAAGATGTATCAACAAATATATTATATTGGTAAACTTCTCAAATCTATATAAAATTTATTTAGATTAATAATTAAGTTATTTTAGTTCTAGTTCGAAACTAAGTTACTCCAAGAGTAACTATATATATTATGAACAACAACAATTTTAAGAATAATAATTAAGTGTACAAACAACATTTTAAAAGCAATTAAAAATATAAAAAAGTCTATCAAAGATAAACTTGTATTTGTAATATTGGTTTATTAGTAATAGATTTTTATTATTGGTAGACTCTGACAACGTATATTTGTAATTTTTTTTGAAATATTGCTATGTATATATATTAATATTTTGATTCTAATTGCTATATTTGCGATTGTATTCGGTAGAAATTGTTATTAGTAATCATATTCCTACTAGACTTAATAGATAGCTATTTTTTATGTTTTATGAACCTTTATAAACGATGTTGGAGACGGTACCGGATCTAGAGATTTTATATAGGAGAGTATCGAACACTATATAATTAATAAACATACTAAAAAATGTTTATTAAATATTTGAATATTTCGTTGATGCTTCAATAACACTCACTCTATTTGTAACAATAAAGAAAAGACTAGCAATTTCCACATTACTTTTTGCAATGTAAATGTGAATTTAAAAATGACATCAAAAAAAGAAAAAATAAATAATAATACCTTTTTCATGAAATATTGTTGGGAGTGGAAATTTAGATAACCGACTTTGTTCCATTTTTTTCTCTAAATATTTGTTGGATAACAAACAACGGGTAGAAAAATATAAGTTAAGGTTTTATCTTAGTTACGTTTTGTTCCTCTTTTCTTAGAAAATATTTTTATGACATTATTAAAATTTGTCAATAAAATTAACATTTGGAGTCTTTGGAGAAATAAAATTATTGAAATGTTAAAAAAAACATCACGTAGCCTTTAATTCTAAAATAATATATATATATATATATAAAACGTAAATATAAGCGATAATTTTGCTATATTTGCAATTTTTCTAAATGTTGTTATATCCTTAATTATTATTCTTCAAATGGTCATCCGTTACAATTACCCATTTAATATCGATACGAAAAGGGTCGGTTTAAAAATATATGGACAGACAGATATATCTTGACATACCGAGAAGTTCCCATAAACCAATTTTCTAGTGAAGTCATTAATCAAAGAGTAGCCCAACAAAGCCCAGAGGTGAGCATAAGCCCAAAGCTTTCACTTTTGGATAAGCCCAACAAAGCCATAGAAACTGTGATATGGACATTAAGTGTTCAATTCCGAGTCCATAGAAAAACTAGGGATTATTTTTATAGAGATAACAATAAAAAAAAAAAAAAAGAGAAGAAAACCCATGTGTGTGTGAAAAGAAGAACAACTTATAGGCAATTTGATAAACTTAAAACCTAGAGGTTTTTTCTTCTTTTGGGTCTCACTTATGATATATGATATTGTTCTTTTAGATATATAATCTCTCAGAAACTTGGTATCAATTGAAGGAATTGTCTTTGCTTGTATTCTTGACATTTATCAATAAAGTTTAAAATGATGTAAACAGCTGCCATTTACATTGGAGAATATTTCTACTTAAGTTATGTGTGCATTTTCGCAATTATAATCAGTTATTACTTTCCACGAATAGTTCAAAAAATATTTTATATACATTGAATCTTAAACTAATATTATATTATTTGTTAAAGTGATTTTTTTTTTCTATAAATGATATTTTAGGTCAGAGTTATAGTATTATATGTAAATCAACTTTTAATTAGAGCTTTATTTCATGTGAGTAAGAAGCCTACATTTCTATAATTCAATCTTTTCACTAATACATGTAGTCATTAAAGTGACATTTCTTGCCCATAAAATAATGTTAATTTTTTTCTTAAAAGTACAAAGTTGAGAATAAGAGTGAGATTCAAAACTTTAAGCTCATGATCCAAAGGATATGTTTGGGCTAAAGTATGAGTGCTCATGTTTGCAAATGTAGCCATGGTTTACTTTTTAAAGAAACATTATTAATTATTTTATTTTTTCCTATAAGTAAATCATGAATTTAACTAAAAGTATTTTTTCTTGGGATAGTGAGGAAAGTGATAAGCCCTCGTTACTCAAATACTGAGACAACACTTGAAAAAGGAACTATTTGTCTACTCTTCCCATTTATGGACTGAAAAATCTTCAACATTCTTGTGACATTATATATGACAAACTTCCTATTCAATCATGTGTCTCCCAAATAGGACTATAATTTAACACGTCATTCATTACTTTATTATTCAACTATGTTTATTTCTTCTTAATATATAACTGTTTGTTTATATAGTGTATGCAGTGAATTATCGTCTCCACCCAAATGTTTAATTCATTTGGATGGAGGATGAGAGTGTTAGTAGTCAAGAATACTTATTCAATTCGAATATAGCTCAACTAATTTAGATACATACCTTGGATCATAACGTTGGAACCAAAAGAATATTACGACAACATACTAAAATTATGAAAGATATTGGTTCGAACATAACACTAAATTATCGTAAAACGTAAGTATAACTAAACAATTTAAATTAAAAGAAGAGAGACATGAAAAAAAGTGTAACTTATTGGTGGAGATGAAGAGATAAAAAAACAATGTAAACATAATTTAACTGAGTTAAGAAAGACAGTATTGATGAAATATTGGAATCATCACCCATCTTTATAAAACAAAAAGAAAAAAGAAAAAAAAGAGTGAAGACATAAATGTGAAGTATATTATGTAGATTGAAGGGAGAGGGTAATTTGAATTAATTAAATGTGAAGGAGACAATAGGGGGGTCAGAGACTTTGGTGAAGGACAATGTCAACACCTCTAATGGGGTCAGTCCCCATAACGAGGCACGATGTGAAAGCTCACACTCCTTCCCACTACCCTTTAGCTACCTTAAAATCCTTTCATTCATTTCATCTTTCTCACTTGCTTTTCTTTTTTCTTCCTTTTTAAGTCTAATTAACTAAAACAAAGGAAGGTGCCTTCAATATTCTAAAAAAGGGAGTGTAATACTCATATCTCACCCCATTATTTATGTTTTGTAGAAGTTTCAACCGTTGTCAATATTAAATGAAGAGAAGTTAATTTTATATTGTTTTTTTCAAACATCATATCTTGAGGGTTTTTTGTTTATAATAATTAATAATATTGGATAGTAGAGAGATTTGGAATTTTTGAAATGTGTTGTGGAATAAACAATGGGTTGATTAGATATATTGGAAGTCAAAATTAGACAAAAACTCGTTATTGAATATCATATGAAACAAGCACCAAATCCAAAAACGTTTGTATTAAACACTTTATCAACATGTTTAATAATATATATATATGATAAAGAGAAGAAAAAAAGTGTAAAAGATTGAATGACTTTTAAACAAAAAGGAAGGGTTTTGTGGCTTATAGGGTAAGGTGCCCCACACTCTCTTTCTTCTACTTCTTCTTCTCTCAATCTCTTTTCCCGATGTATAACTTTTACTTTTTCTTTATATTTTCTTCTTCAATCATAAAGCAATCGATTACAAAATCATTTCTTCATCTTTCACATCAATCCCTTCCCATCTTCTCTGCCAAAAAAGAAAATAAATATAAAAAATAAGAAAAACTCTGTTCCCTTCTGCTCCATTTGCATTTATTATTCCCTCTTTTTGAACCATGGGGCCTTCCTCTCTTCTCTCTTGTCAATTTCAATAACCAAGCCTACAGCTTTGTTCCATTTCTCTTTGTTTTTACCCCTTCATTTCCTTTCTAATCCATCACTTTCTTCTTAATCCTCTTCTTCCACCTCCTAACCATTCTTATTTTATCTCCCTTTCCTAACTTTTACATCACAAATATCACTATTTTCTCTGTCTTCTTTTTAACTATAAATTAACGTGTTTAATAATATTTTTTTGAAGTTATTTTGATCTAAATAACTATTAGAAACAACAAGTTTAGTTTTTCTAATAGTAATACTAATTACGTTAAACATAAGTTACACAAATTCAAACGTTAACCTTAACTCACTCGATTATCAAACATCACAAACAAACTTTAGGCTACAAATTAATTATTAATTCACCACAACAAATTAAAGAGTACCATTTGATTATTTTTCCATGTTCTTGTGCAACTTGTTCTTATAAGCACAAAATAAATATATCACAGACTCATAAGGTAATAAAATAATAATGTATTTAATACAATGGTCCCTAAATATATGTATTTTTTATATTTATATTTATAATGGAATGGTCCTAAATGATTAAAAATAGACAAAAAAAACTTTTATGAGAGAATTACTTTAAAATTCTTGTCAGTTTAATTCTCTCAATCGAATTGAATATAAACAATCATGAAGTAATGGGCAAACATATGCGTATTGTCCATTTAATTTGCACAAAGAAATTAATTTCATTCAGATTTCTTTTTCTTTTTCTTTTTCTTTTTTTTTTTTAATTTAATTGACCTTTTGAATATTAAATTGTATTCTTTTTTTCTCAATGTTAATTAGTGTCGGTTTGTGCAGTTCTGTGTTCAGAACTCCACGCTGCATGTATAAGATCTCTGTGAATGATTACTATAACGTGATAATAAATAAGATCGCTGTTTAATAGTTAGGATGTGTTTAATTTTATAAGATTTTTCTGTTTTGATTCTTCAAAGTTTATAAATTTCTTTACTGTGAGAAAAATAATATTTGTGTTGATCCAATTTTATGATTTGTATTCTAAATGTCCTCGACCTACTTGTTTTAAATCTTTCTTCGAGGTCACTTTACATATAAGGTCACTCCAAACTTAGCATGCTTATTTGGGAGTTCAACAATTTTTAATATTTTTAAACTTTTTTTAACCATACTTTAATATTCTTAAGATCTCTCTTATTGAGATGATGTGAGTGTGTTCGTCATTCACCGTACTTCTTCTAAATCTCAATGTTACCATATTTTCTCAAAGCATAAGTCTATCATCAATAGTCCAAAAATTTGACAAAATTGTCAAGATATCTCTGTTGGGAGACCAACTCTCGATTGATGACATTGATCTCCTACAAGATAGTGTATTTAACCTAAAAAGTTCAAGGAGAGTTATTGCACGTGAGCTCCATTCTTTATTTGGCCTAAGAAGTTTGTGGATCTCATACTAAAAAAAAACATCAATTTTATATCTAATTAACTTAGTACACGGTGAACTTAAGAGTTCACGCAACTCCCAAACTTCATAACTCTAATAAGTAATTCACAACTTTAGTCCTATCTAAAATACAAATCGACCATCATCAATAATTGGTTAGTTTGTCGATAGCTTTTCTATCCTTTAGCATAACCGTGCAACTATGAACCTTTTTTTATCGACTTTCTATATTTGTAAAATTAACATATTTCTTTTAGTTGTGTTTCATAATATTTGATTTTTGAAAATTGTACATGTTTTTTCACCAACTTTAGGGAAGTTTTCAAATATAACAAAATGAACCAAAATATTTTAAAAAAATATATCAAAATTTTAGATCTAACCCGAATAGAAGTCTATCCAAATTTTATTCAAACAATTTTTTCATTACATAATTCTATTTACTTTATTATCTGTTTCATTTTTCCAAAAAAAAATTATTAACTAATTATCCAATTTCTTTATGAATACGTACACACTTAGGATATTAAAGATAAAAGTAATATTTTTTTAGAAAAATAGAAAATAAAGAAATATGATTCATACCAAATAAGTTATATTTGCTCTGTAAAAGGAAAAAATAAAGAGAAGATGGTTATGAAATAGGCACTTAATTATTTTATGATGAAATGAAATCTTGGTAATATTAAAACATATATGTTTTCAGTTGAATATGGGATATATATATATGCGTGTGTGTGTGACTAAAACAACTGCTTTCCTGTGTTGAAAGAGAAACAAAGGGAACTTCTTTTCAGTTGCCATCAGATTGGATATGTGATGTAGATCTCGAGAATTAATTAACCTTGCAGGGACCAATAATACTTTGGTAAAGTTTGGATATCTTTCAAACATTATTTTCAGTGTTTAAATTCCTCAGCCTCTTTTTTTGCTTTCCCTTTTCTCTCTTTCTTTCATATTTTACATAATTATAGGATAATCCTGAGTTTTTATAATAATGAATAAAAGAAGAATATGCAAAGTAATCTAAAAAGTTGTTTGGAGGAAGTTTGGACCTGAGAACAATCACACATGGAAACCAAGACAAGGTCAAATTTGGTGAGACGAATCTTATATGTAAGAGAAACGGAGGGTTCTTGATCAATTCTCAATATCTTATTCCTATAATTGTTGGAACAAAGAAAATACTGATCTTATTATCAAAACCTAACTGCACTTCGAAATTGCAATTGAAGCATAATACTATGCATGGGATGGCAAATATCACATAACAGTGCAACTATTAATTAATGATTTATACTTCTCATCATTTTGTAATTAAAATTACTAATTTATTGTTGGTGCATGTGAAACTTCACGTGCCCATTAAAATCCAATCATTTTATAAAAAGATAATAACAACAATAAAGTATCAACTTCTTAAGCTAAATGTTAAAATTAAAATGATAAAGAAGGAAGAAGTTCAAATTATTTCACTACCTTAATAATGTTGCCAATTTAACTAATGATCTACATCTAGAACGGGGATACAAAGATTTTCTATATTTTTAATCTATACACACCTCAAGTTGATATATCAAAGATATCAATAGAATGTCTAGTATTTGATGATGAACTATAACGTAAATTATATTTGCTAGTGTTTTATATATCACCTTTCTTAGCAATAATTAACATTAACTTTTATCTATGAGATGGAGTTCGTTTCTCCTTTTCACAATTATTATACTAAAATAATCAGGAACCAGTAAAAAAATTAATAATAAAAAGAGAAAGATGTGTTAAGGTACTAAATTAAAATATATATTCATAAAATTAGGAAAAGACCTAAATAATTATGTGAATGAAAAATTCAACTAAAATGAAAGTCGTCCTTCAAACTAAAATGAAAGAGAAAAATGAAAGTCACCCTACCATTTAACTTTTAAGGTGGGGTCAATAATTTAGGTCACACCTTCATAACTAATAACACCACAATAGAAAGATATCATAAAGAATATGAAAATCACTTTTTGTAAAGAGGAGTCTTCTTTTGTTATAGATAGTACATTTTTTCATAAATGATATTTTTCTTCTTTTCTTCTTCTTCTTCTTCTTCTTTTTTTTTTTTTTTTTTTTTTTTGCTTTCTTTCTTTCTTGGAGATGAGGGGAACATGACAAGTGACCAAAACTGAGAAGCAGAGAATCAGAACAAGGACCTTCCCAATTTTGCTTTTCTTTCATTTTGAAATCAAGAAAGATGATTTTACTCATTTCCCTATTCTCTACATAGAAATCCAAAAAAAAAAAAAGAAAAAAAAAGTATTTTCGTTCTAGGGTTTCCCATTGTTACATTAACATACATCAAACAAGTGGGGCCAAATTGAAAAGTAAATATATATGTGTGTGTGTGTGTGTGTATGTATATTGAGGGAGACAGCTGGTTAGAGAGGTTGAATAATGGAGGTGGTTTGACCCTACAAGAGTGTGAGAGAGTCAAATGGGTGGGGGCATAATCTAGGGAGACTTTCATTCTCCAATATATTCTTTGAGAAGTATTACTCAGAGGAATATGTATAAAATATTGTCATTACTTTATACTTTTATCATATGGGAGTTGTAAGGGCATCTCTCCATCAACAATCCATGTATGCATATGCATATATATATATATATATTCTTCTACACACATCTTAATTATTAGTCAGGGGCATATCTGTCATTCTCGTCTTTTAAATACATACACATAAGTTTATGTATATATATCTTTTTAAGACTTTACTGATTTGAAAAGATGGATTGATTTGATTTGATTTGTTTTGAGTTAAATTGGTTCATAATTTCTAATTCATTGTTAACAGTAGTGAGTTGGCTATTATAATATAATATGTATGTAGTTATATTATAGTTTGTGGTAGGGTTTAAGTATGTAAACCACTGTTTCCATCTTGATTTTGATTCTCTTTTGAATTCGAACTATTATATATTAGTTTAGATTAATAAATGAAGAAAGATGATGACTAAAACAATAGTAAACATATGGTTTTCAAATAATTTCCTGTGAATTATAATAAAGGTACTCTAATATTTTGCAATAATCTTTAGAGATAATCACAAAATGTATAGCAACATTTTCTAATTAATCATCTCACCATTTAAATGCCCCTAAATTTGTTTAATGTTCTCAAAATAATCAAACCTAATTTAGTTACTAATTTTGTTTTATGTTAAAATATATTCATATACTCCAATTTTTGTCTTCAATTTTTTTTTATTCAATGCTCCTAAAATACAAAATATATAATTTATTATGTCCACCTTGAATAGAAATACTAATGGCAGAAAATCATAATTTAGTTTGAGACTAAAAACAAATTAATTATTAATCTTAATACATTTTATAAATATGGCTTTTAGAAATATTCCTACACATATCCGTAATATTTAAATATTGAAATGAATATCAGCACCAATATTTTAATTTTTAGTGAAAACTAATGACTTGTGTATACATACCTACTTTTGATGAGTTTCTAATGTCATGCATATTTCATAAATTTAGCACAAAGGATCTCTAATAGATAAAAAAAATTATGCAAAAGTAAAGAAAATATTGATAGCAAACAAATTGAAATTTAATTGAATTGTCATGACCTCTATTAGTTTTAAACGTTGGTGGTTCAATCTTCAATATATGTGTGCTACGAAATCACGTGAACTACCTCGAAACGATAATAACTAGATAATGTTTTTATTCAAACCTCTAAAAAAATATGAAAGATTTACCATTTTAAATATTGAAATTAATAATATAAATTTGCAATCAAAGACCAAAGTAGTCATTGTTTTTTTTTTTTTGTAAAAAAAAGCATAATTAATTAGCCATTTTTTAATTATTAATTAGGTCGTTAGCGAGCATTTTATTACATTATCTAGGACTTTGCTATATTTTGTAAACCTTTTAGTTTTAGTTTTTTACTTTGAAACATCTTAACATTTATTTATAATTAGAAATTATCCTCTATTTGTTCTATAAATTGAGCTACATTTATGTATGAATTAGTTAGGGGCATTTTTTATTTTTCAAATAAAATATATAACTTGTTTATTTACTAATTATGTTAAAGTTATATTAAAAAATAGTTAAATAAACATTCTAAAAAATTAACATTATGTCCTCTAGTTTGCAAACAAAATTTCAACAAAGGATCCAAATAACAATTCAATTTAAATACTTTAATCACTTCTATGAAACGGTGAAACATTTAAGATTTAAACATTGAAATTAATAATAAGAAAAGTTAATATAGTAAAACACAACTCTTATTATCAATTAATGGGTCCTTAGCTCAGTGGTAGAGCATTTGACTACAGATCAAGAGGTCACTAGTTCGAACCTGGTAGGGCCCTTTTTTCTTTTTTTAAAAAAATATCCTTTTTGTTTCCAGAACTTTCTTAAACCTTGAACCTTGAGTGCAATGATCTACTCCTCCGACTTATTGAATACTAATTGGTTAAAGATTCGAAATTCAGATCAAAACTCTTTACATAAAACAACACGAGTCCTTTAGGCATGTTTTGTCCTCACTCACATGCATCCTAAGAGGTCATTCAATTACATAAAATTACTTCAAGTTAAATATGCCAAACTTTGGAATTCCTATAATCGAGTCACCGAAAAGGAATGTGCACCTTGTTGATATATGTATTAATTTTTAATTCTTATGAGTTTGTTTTAAACTTACCACTACAAGAAATGAGACATTTACCAACGCAACAAGGGACATCGAGAAAAACGACGTCGGCAAAGAGCAACAATGTCGAGTCGTTAAATCTACGTTGAGATAACGGGATAATGTCGACGCACTTACACCACGACGTCGACAAAGGCCCAAATAATATTATTTTATTCAAACCTTTGTTGACATCGAATGCAAGTGCGTCGGTAAAGGTTTGAACAATATTTTTATTTTAACCTTTGCCGACGTCCTTACACGCACGTCGGCAAATGTTGTATTTTAATAATATTATTTAAACTTTTGCCGACGTCGTGTGTAAGTGTGTCGACAAAGGTTTGAACAATATTTTTATTTTAAACCTTTGTTGAGGTTCTTACACGTGACGTCGACAAATGTTGTATTTTAAGAATATTATTTAAACTTTTGTCGACGTTGTGTGTAAGTACGCCGGAAAAAGTCGAATAATATTATTAAATTCATACTTTTTTGCCGTCGTGGTCAATGCTAACGTCGACAAAGGTTTGAATAATTAATGATTACGCGATTGGACTTTTCCTAACACGTCACTAATGGCATCGGGAAAATCGGAAAAGGCCAACATTTCCGAGCTGCGTCGGCTTTTTTTTTTCCTATTTGTTTTGTTTTACACATTACACACAAAATGCAAAAGAGAAAAAAAGAAAAAGAGAGAGAGGGAAGAAGAAATCCGTCGTCCGCCACACCACCGTCGCCCACCACTCCGTCGTCCTCCCTTGTCCTCCATTGTTAATTTGCTTGATATAAAATTTTTCCATTTTTTTTCTAAACTTATATGTATGTATGTGTTATATTATGTATGTTTTATTTGTGAAATGTATGCATGTGTAGTTTGTGTAATATATTATATATGTTTTTATATGAAAATGTATGAGTTTTTATATGTAAGTTTGAGATTGGATGTGTAAATTTGAGATGGTAGGTTGATATGATTAATATGTAATGTATGTTTTTTTTTTTTTTTAAGTTTGAATAAGAATTAGAATTGAAATTTTATAGTTAATTTAAATTTGAGTTTAAAGTTGAATATCAATGTGAATTTTATGGCTATTCTCGGCCAGTTATGGTAGTCTATTTATTTATCTAAAAAATTAGTTTGTAATATGTTATTAATTACTAGCTTTGAGATTTTGTATCTTTGATATTCTAACTATATTTTTTTTCATAGGTAGGTTTTGCATTATTTATGTGTCCTTCGTGATTACCATCTACTAGGTTTAGGTTTTTTTTTTCTTATTGTAATTGTTTGCAAACATTTTTTACATTTATAATGTATTTAATTTCGTATAATAATGTAATATTTTAAATTTTAGAAATGATTGCATATTACTTTTCGAGCCAAATGGGGAACCGAGAACAATAATCAATATTAATAACAAAAACAAATTAATAAATTAATAAATAAAAAATAAAAAATAAATAAAAACTATATATTTTCTAACCTAGACACAACTTCGGCATAAGGCACCTTTCCCGACGTCTTCGTAATGCGTTGAGGAAGGTGTTTTACCTACACAACGTCGGTATTACCTATGGTCGATGCGACTGACACACGTTGGCGTTACCTTTATCGCGATGTCGATCTCACGTCAGTACGCTATGCATCGGCGTTTGTCTTTCGTCGACATGGCCTTTTATCAACGCCAACAAAAGTTATCCCGATGCATTTTTGCATACGTTCACGCCGACGTTCGGATGTGTGTCGACAAAGCCTTTGCTGACACTAGTATGACCTTTAGCCGACGCCATTGTGCGTCGTCGAAAGTCTTGTTTCTTGTAATGTACTTCCATTTCCTCAAAATTCATTCATTGTATTCATGACCCCTCTTAAACTCAAACCAATACAACAATAATGGAAAGAGAAATTAGATTTGTAATTAAAAAGAAATGATATCAAAAGCAAAAAGAGTACAAAACAAATAAAATATAAAAAATAAAAGAAAAAATAATTTCTAAACATATAAATGATAAAAGAAAGAAAAAAGTTTACCTAAAAAATAATGGAAAATTATTGTGAACGAAAAACGGTTGAAAATATTTACAAAATATAACAATATTTTATTGTTTATCAATGATAGACATTGTAAACATCTATGAATTAACTGATAGACATTGATTAAAGTTTATCGGTATCTATCACTGATAAAATCTACCATGCTTTGTAAATACTTTGGTTCATTTATTATTTTTGAAAATATCCAATAATCATTACAATATATATATATATATATATATATATATATATATATATATATATATATATATATATATATATATATATATATAATAAAAAGAAGGGAAAATGTTACCTAGCAAAATTGGGAGGATGTTTCAGTCTATGTAGATAGAAAATGCATGCTTAAATTCTATTGTTGATTTCATCTTAAATCTCAATTTCTGGTTGAATAAAAAGATCAAATTAAGTGATAGCATATGAAATATGCTATCTGTTTTCTCATCACTCAAGATAGTTTCTTGATTTTACATTCTTTTTTGGATGTTTTATAGATGATGAACAATTCATAGATGAGATGGGTGCTAAGGCTATTTTGGAGCTAATTCGGACATTTTGGAGTCATACAATGTCAACCAGAGTGAAACTAAGGCAAAACGAAGCAAAAACTCGATGTTCGATAATTGGAGCCTCGACGGTGCTCTATGGTGTTCGAGACAACATTGAAAAGTAGAGAGCTCTATTTCACGTAAATGGCCAAGCGCCGTGACACTCCAAACTTCGAAAGCAGAAGATGTGCGGGCGAGCGTTAAGCACCACAAAGCTTCCCTTGGGCATCGTTGCACCTGAACATTTTTATAAATAGTTAAGTTCGCTGCTAACTCGTGCCAACTCATTCTAAACAATTTTAACTTGTTTTCTCTCTATTCTTTTTATATCATTCGTGCACTTTGAACTCCAAATATTTCCCCATCATCCGACATGTACAGATGAGAGGACTAAGACACTTATTTTAGTCAATTAAATCCTCCCTTTGTCCTTATGATTTAATTTCATGAGAACTTAAGCTTAGTTGGATGTAATCTTTGGTTTAATTTTGTTCTCGAATGAAATTTGTTATATGTTTAGATGCATGAAAAATGTATGACTTATGCTTTGCACCAAATTCTTTGATATATGACAATTAGATAAGAATTGGTTAGAAGTAATAGGTTAAGTTAGCATGTAAATCTACTTTGATGTGTGTAGATTCTCACCCATTGTAATGAACCTATTGAATTGATCAAATGTCAATTAGACGCCGGGAGAAATTGGGTAAGGATACTTGAAGCTAATTGAAAAAATCGATATTACGTGCTATTGGATCAAAACAATTAGAACCTTAGGACAGTTTAATTGACATTTCCAGTTAAATTAGTTAGGTGAAGATTACATATGACTGATAGTTTGATGATCAAATGATAAGAAGAAACCGTGACAACCCAAGCTAAATTGTTTTAATATAGAATTTTTCACAAGTTTTACTTTCATTTTTGCAATTTTATTCTCTTTGCCACAATTTTTAATCAAACCCCCATTCAGTTACCTTTGTGTTGAGATTTAATTTGTTTGAGAATCGACGTGCTCCCTGAGTTTGAACCAAACATGCCACTAATACTAGTTTTTGGTATGATTCGATATATTATTTGGTTGGATTTGGACGACGAAATTGGTATAGGCCGTTTTCACTAAGGTTGATAAATTGTTTTCTAATTTAATATGCATTTAAGTTGAATACAAATGAAAAAAAAAAAAAAAAAGAAGAGATATTCTCGTAAATAATTGTTATGCATTTAAGATAGAAAAATTACATCAAATGACAAAAACATTAAGTAAGAAATAGCTCATATGACACCTATTTTTTGTATATTGCAAATATGACAAAAATAATGATATCAGATGGTAATCATAAGATTATTGGTTTTTAAATTTGCTAGTTTTACAATTTAGAAAATGTAGTAATATAACTTCTATTATCATAATTTTTTTTCTATTTTTGCAAGAATCCGTTTAAGATTGCCGAGTCAAAAATCATATTATTTTCTTAATTTAGTGAGAATATATAATGAGTTAAAATGAGATTTTTTTTTTTTTTTTTATAGATTTCTTAGAGAAAACAGATTATAAATTAATTATAGATAGTGATGTAATTTAGAGATATCTAAACTTTCTTTTATATATATATTTTCTTAATCACGTTAAGTTAGAGTTGCCTATAAAAATCTTAAGTTCTATTAGTTTTTAAATGTTAAATTTATTTTAGATATAAATAATATATTAAATTTTGTTTAAAATCAAAATATTTATAAAATACACCAAAATATTTTTCATTGAAAAGAATAAAATTAATAACAACAAATTTTGAAGTTTAAAAAAAATTATTTTATAATTTTTTTAATGATTTGAAATGTTAAATTATCTAAGTTATTCCTATAACCATTAACTAAAATGAAGCTAAAGCGAAAATAAAATGTTTCTATGTAATAAACCTTTTTAGTAGTATTATTGTTGGTTGAATTGAAGTACTTGTTTTAATATTTACTAATTATTTTGATTTAATATTTTAAAATAAGTAAACTAAATGTTATAAGAAATTAAGATAGAATTCGTAAGGGATCCCCGCCTTAGATAGAATTCTCTACTCGGAATAGAAGTGCTCGACCCATCCTCCGTCCTCTTGAATGAAAAATCAAGCTTCAAATGAGTTGACCTATCCATTAAACAAGTCTTTCGGACCAGTTTCACCCTCGGTCTTATCCATTAGAATAGAAAATTTGAGAAGAAAGAATATCCTTAAGCTGCAATATGCGCCTCCGTCCGAAGGATTTATCTATAGGACTATCCATTAGAACTTTGAGCGTCATTTTTCTTTATCAAGCTTAGTGATGGATATTTTTGCCATAGGTAGGCTTTGATGAAGGAGTCTTCTTCCTTTTAGGGTTCTTAGAAGACATCAAAATTCGATTATTCCATTATGACTCGAACTCCGTATAACAAAAATTTCTTTTTCTTTTCTCAAATTTATTTCTTTCCTCGCCATCTCTCATCTTCGATGTCATCTTTTTCATAAAGACAACATTTTTTTATTCTTTTTTCATTATCAATTATCAAACCAAAATCGTTTAGAGTTTATATACAAATTTCTTTTAGATTGGTATAAGGGTATAAGATCATTTAATCTAGGTACAAGATCGTTTAGACTGGTAAAAGAGAAGATTGTGTACCAAGATCGTTTAGATTTGGTAAACGATCTTAGTACAAATCATTTAGATTGGGTACAAGGATACAAGATCATTTTTCACGAGTGTATAGTCAATTTAATTTCAAGCTATTTTTGTTATTCCAGGTCGTGGATACTGGACTTGTGAACTTTTTTTTTTTTTTCAAAATTGTTGTACAGACCATAGATATATTTGGAGGAACCACTTTTAAACAAAATTTCAACAAATGATCTAAACAAGGACATCCCAATTTGCATAGTTAAATATTATATTGAGTAATAATAGTCAATTAATATTCCAATTCATTAATTTTAATCTTTTAGTGTTTATGCAGATAAATTTAAACTAATAAAATATCACATAATAAATATCCAAACTCCAACTTTAAAGGATACATTAACCAATCCAATTATGTTTCAATTTTCTCATCATCTATTCAAATAATATTCTTAAAAAGAAATTGGGATGAAAGAGAGAAAATCAACCACATGTGTTTCTAAGGAAAAGAACAATTGATATCATAGGAGCCGTGCCCAAATGCCCCATTATAGGTGCCTTAGGTGGGACAAATCAATTAATAGAATATTTGCTATTTGAGCTTTTTGACTTTACAAAAGTCGATGAAAAAAAATCCCTTTTCAATCTTTTTCTTTTTATCTCTCTTATAATAATTCTTCTTTTAAATTTTATGACATTTGAAAATGTCATAAGTGGCCAAAGAGGACCATAATAGACAGAGTTTAAAGGAAATAAGAATTCTTATACACAAACATTAATGACTAGAAAAGAGATTGACATGGCATTCCCATAGCAAACGTTTTATTACTCTAGATTAAATTAAATGCTTAGTTTTTCCTAATCTTTTAGATTTAAATCTAATCAACCAATGTAACTTTGGATAATAATTTTTTCTACTTAGATAATTTTTACTGAGAGTTTTATTCATCATTAATTGTTTTAAAATTTATTAATATATAGTCAAATAGATATGAAAATAATAGTTGTATGGATGTATTAAGTAGTTTAGAGAAGAGTCTTATAGATAAAAAAATTAAAAGTTGATGAATTAAACTTGTAATTTAATTGAATGTTTAATGAAATTGAATAATTTTGATCTTTAATTAGCAGTAAACACTATGGTGAAAAGTGATTCTTTTTATTTTTTTGGAAACTAAACTTAATTTGAGGTTTGTAATTTAATGTTTTTATTCGATAATTTATAGGTTTTGGGTACTAATTAATTGAAATAAAAAATATACCACTAATGGTACAAGTTTCAAGGTCGATTCGGAACACGAAAACTAGTCTATCAAAGTTAATTATTTAGTAAAAAGAGATGGGAGGGGAGAAGTAAATGATAGAAATGCAATCAAACAAAATGTTTTAGGCTTCGAGGAATGAAATCACCCAGTATGTAATTTTGTGATTATCGAATTAACAATTAATGTATGATTTGTAACTTCTTATCTAAGCCTAGGACAATGGATTAGAAAAACTAACTAATGGTCCTAAATATCAAATTAGCCAATTTAATTAGATAAGGAGCATCATAATCAATTTAACTTAACCACATTACGGGTTTAGGGATTGTGCTATATTATTTTCTAATAGAAAAAACATAATAAGAAATTGAATACCGTTTTTTGTAGGTTAACAGAACAATGCTTTTTGTTGTCGACCACAAAATACAAGCGTATCTAACCAATTACTTGTTAGAGAATAATATACAAATATATGTCACCTATTATACGTATATTAATCTAATGCATGAGATTGTACAATCAATAAAAAGAAAATGTAATTCATAGTAATCAATAAATCAAGAGTAAAACCCATAGACAAAAAATCTAAACGATATACTATCAACATACTCCATAAAATACAATGGGTTCCTCCAAAATCCTTAAAAACTAGAAAGAACAAAAATCTTACCTTTCTGTAATGATGAAAAAGATGCTTGAAACCTATAAAATTAACCAAATAAATACGTAAAATATAAAAACAACTTTGAATTAAGTGGAGCTAGTTAACACATTTTCGATGCTACCAAAATGTGAAGATCGTAAATTTTCAAAAATATAAATAGGAACAGAAATTTGTAGGAATTTTTTTGAGAAATAATTAAAAATAATCCTAATTACCCATTAAACCTTTTACACTTTTAAATTTGAACCAAGTTCAAATGTCTATGACATATATCAACTAAATTCATGCAAGGGTATGAGACAAGTTCAATTTGGAAAAAAATTGGATGCAGTCGAGATGCACTCATCTTTCGTTAAATTTGATTGAATTTTTTTTTTTAAAGTCAATTTAACTATTTTGACACAATGTTTTATTTATAATTGACGTTATATTTGTTTAAGGTTGAACGATATTGTCTGAAAAGATATCTTACAGAATGTATCTCAAGATGTCAATCCTGCAATTTATTTTGTCGATATCTAAAAACTTTTGTAAAGTTATTTTTTTCAGGATACTTTCCTTTTTTAATTAGGCTATGCAGATTTCGAGTAGGACATTTTTCTATTTTCCTTATGTCCATTTAAGTGCAAGATGTTGTCTTTCTAGGGTTGTCGCATTTACTTTGTTTATTTGAAGTTTTATTTTTTTTATAAATATTTTAATTGTGTAATAGTCGAAAATTGCAACACATGTTTTGTATTATTGTTGATATCAAAGTTGTTACTCTACATTATCGTTAAAGTATTTTTGAAAAGAAGCTTATCTCGATGTTAGGGGAGTCTAAAACTTTAACGTTTAAGAAGAAATTTTCTAACTTAAGAGAGCCTATGTTCTTCTTTAATTTTATTATTATATTTGGATTAATCTATATATTATTTTCTATTTTATTCCTATTGAGATTTGTCGGGACAATATATTAAGTGAAAAAGTTAAAGTTGCCTAACCCTAATCATAAAAACATACAAATGTAGCCTAAAAATCAAACCTAGCACACCCATTTATCCAAATATAAAATATTTCACATTAAAACTATTGAATGAAATTAAGACGTACTTATATGATAAGATTAAATTAATTTCATGTCATAATTGGTGAGATCTGTTAAGTTTTTTAATAGGTAAGTCACAGAAATAGTTTTTGGGTGGTAAAGTAAGTTAGATATAGTTTGTATAGGAAGGACAAGAGAGATTAGGAACCACAAATATATATGAAAGAGAAGGAAAATATGGATGAAAAAGAAGTAGAAAGTTATAGAGAAGGAGAAATTAAATTGCGATGATAGTTCACAATCAATGAGCTGCATATAGGTTAATGAGTAAGGCAATAGGACATTATACATAAAACTTATAATGTAGGACACTGGAAATGGGTCCCACACCCCCTTATTACCCTCTTCAAGAAGCAATGCCTTTTGCTGCTCAAAAACCTCTACACATAACCTTCAAGCTATATGAATAATCACTATGCACATAAATATATATATATATGTTTATCTAAGAACACTCATTTGTGAAAAATGGAGTAAAAAGAGAAAAAAGCTCAACTCTGAGTTATCTGAATACCATTGAAAGTAATAAAAGAAAGTGGTTGTGTTTTGTCACTCTCACCCACATCTTTTGTTTTATGAAAGCCCTTTAATTTCTTTAAAATCTTAAATGAGGCTTTCATTTCACACACATGTCCATTTTTGTTATGCATTTATCATTCCACTAACTATTATATTATATAAAGAGTATGAGGTTAAGGGAGACTTAATCCCCTCAACCTTAAATCTAGTAATGAATGGAGGTGAAATATAAATTTATCAAGTAATTACGAGAAGAATTTACTAGTATCATTTAGTTCATTTATTTAATTATATACTCATATTTAGATTTTGATTAGATTCTTTAAATAGGGAGGTGTGTGTGGAAAAAATCTAACTTCTTTTTTTGTTTTGTTTTACCTATTACTACTTGACCAAAGTTTTAAGCATCAATATCATAAAACTAGAGCATGTCTTTCTTTGAATTACTTTGTGTTTTCTCTTTTTTTCTTGTTATCTTAAAGTGCTAACTTTTTTGATTAATTATATGTTGAGTTGTTTAGTTTAGATGAGCTTTTATGTTTATTTAAAATTTATTTATAGATTTAGTTTTGTTGCACTTTTGAGAATTAACTGGTTTAGTTTCTTGTTGGTGTTTTCCCTTCAAAAAATTGTAGGCATGCAGTGATCAGTATTATTAATTTTTGGTTTATTAAATGGAAAATTACATCAGGTGACAACAAAATTTAGAAAGAAAAAAATAGTATATACCACATTTTTTTGCGTATTGTAAATTTGACAAATATGATAGTCATGCAATAATAATTAAATGGTAATATAATGATAATCTGCTTTTAAATTTTATGTTTGCAATTTTGAAAATATAATTGGATTTTATAGATTCATATTTCATAATTAAATTTGACTTGCAAAAACTAATTGAGAATAAATCTTTCTTATTAATTATTTTTTATTGTTGCTGAAATTTGATTCCCAGAAGTCAAATCAATGTAAAAACAATGGAAAAAGGAAAGCTTAAAGTTATTTTCAACATTGAATTGAAAGCTATGTAGCTAAAACATTTGTGTTTAGCCTTTTTCTATTAAAAACATTTCTTGTTTTGATGATGACTATCAAAGGAATAAATAATAGAAAAAGTTTTTTTTATTCATACTTGAAAGATGATAATTTGAGGCCGTTTTAAGAATAAGATATCTAAAATATAATAATAATTTTATGTGTGATTAATTATTTTTTATTTAAAATAATTTATCATCGTTTTTAAATTATTGAAATTTGTACTAAACAATACATTAGAACCGGACAGATCAAATGGGTCGAAATTGGACAGCAACAATGCATTGTAATTTAACAGGAACAAGTCGCGTTGAAATTGGACAACAACAATGCGTTGGACATGGATACTTAGATGTCTGAATTTGGACGTCTAGAATGCTTGAGCTAGAACTTGAGCACCTTGTGTTTCGAACATCCGATAACATAAACGCCTGGTAAAGTGGTCGCCTAGACTTAACGTCTAGAGACCTCGTGGCCTGGATTACATGTTCTGGTTCATCACTTAGGATATGCTTTCAAAACTTGCAAAACATAAACTAGTGAAGATAAATTGTTGAGTCGCGAATCATGCTTTCTCTTTAAGATGTTTCATGACTCTGCTCAAAGTGCAAACAGTTCATATGATGTCACGACACCACCAAGATAAAACAGCCAAAACTCAATCCAAACTGCATTGCAACCGATTGGAATACCAACAATATTTTATTATGCTCGAAAAATAAATAACAAATAGGGGAAAGATTGAGAGAACTTGTGAGAAATATAATTTCTAATGTGTTTAAAATGAGAAGTGGGGAGACCTTTATATAGAGATTGAGCCCAATGGTCGTGAGTTTATTGTGCAACGATTAAATAAATAATGACTGACCTCAACGTCTTGATTAAGTAACGATCAATGGTCCTTTCAATGCTTAATGCCCAAACAACTATTAGCTAATCTTGATGCCTCACTTAATTAGTACCAGGTCAACCAATGCCTAATTAGAGATCATTGCTACACCATTATTAGTAATCAAAATAAAATTGATTTGTTTTAAATTTAGAATTTTTTTATAAACAATCCCCACTTTAAAGTTTATTACTTACCATTCCTTGGTAAAACTTTTTAAAACATTTCGAGTCATGTTAATTTGTATAATACTATGCTTAAGCAAAATGTGTTTGACGACTTGAACCTTTATGTAGTGAAGATGGTATAGAATACTAGAGTAACTCTTGGTTTTGTACTCTATCTAGCTCTAACAACACCTTACACACAACATTATTCTAGTGTAGTTTGAAAACCCATGCTTTAAGACCTAGTACGTGTATCTTAGTTTAGTGGATATTATAAAGAATTTGCCTAAAATTCCATAGGAAACGACATTCACTCCTACATTCACAAAGGTGAGCCTATCAAGAGTACTCCTATAGCTAGGTACTACGCTTGACATCAAATACAAAACTCATTAAGAACCAAGTTCAATCTTTTCATTCGGTTTAGGATATCATGCTAATACTCTGAATCATAAGAAATGATAAACTTTGGATTTTTAGCATGATTCTCTCCATATCAATTGTGATAAGTTATTACCTTTTGAACTTGTTTTTTGGGATCTCCAATCTACAATGTGGGTTTATCTCACATTTGATTCATTGTTATATAGGCATGAGTCTCATTCCTCTTTAGGTTTTGAAAGCCTTCTCTCTAGCCAGTCCTTTTTTGTCAAAGCATCTACCAAGTTTTCATCAGTATGCATATGATCCACTATAATTGCATAGTAGTGAGAAACTCTCTAATGGTATTGTACTTACAACATATTTGTCGTGTCTTGCCATCATAATAACAGTTTTGAATTTTTGCGATTGTTACAGTACTATTGCAATTGATCAATATAACTCGTATTGGTTTATCCCATAAAGGAATCTCAGATAACAAGCTTCAAAGTCAGCTTGCTTTTTCACTAGTTGTCGCTGGTGTAATCATTTCTAGCTTCATAGTTGATTGAGCTAAACTAATCCATTTCATGGATTTAATTTCCAAGCAACAATTCCACCTGTTATATTAAAAATATAGTAATATAGTAAAATAGTGGCCTTAGAGTCATTTGATAGGGAGTTTAAATGTACATCTATAATACCACAAGCCCAAGATTCAGACTAGGATTCAAAATTTAGGTCTCCGATATTCTCCTTATACCTTGTGTCCTAGTAGCATCATTCTTATTTGTCTTAAAGGCTTATTAGAGTGAAAGTTGTCCCCACAAACCAACATGAGCCCTTTCAACATACTTTTTCCTTACTCGCATGCATCCTAGGCAAATTCCTCAACAGGTCATGAAACATAGAATTGTTTCGAGCTAAGCACGCTTACTTTGGAGTTCCTATAATTGAGCTACTAAAAAGGAAGGTGCACGTTATTGGTATATGTATTAACTTTTATTTCTTTTAAGCCTTTCTTAATCTTATTTTCATGTCCTTAGGATCCGTCCCATTTAGATGTGATATTGGATCATTCACATCCCCCTCCTAAACTCAAGAAATTACAACATCATTATAATCTTCTAGGGTAGCGAAAAACTTTTGATAATGTAATTCTAGGTTCTAGGTTTTTTCTAAGTATCTCATAACTTTTTCTACAACATTCCTGTTCTATACTAGGTTTGCTTATAAACCTACGTAGTCATCCTATAACATAAGCTATATCTCGTCTGGTGCAGTCAGCAACATATTCGAGAGTGCCAATAATGCTTGCAAACATTACCTTTTCTATATAATGAGATTGATCTAAAGAAATTTCCTTTATAAACCTAGTTATTTTTATTCATAAGAAAACATTAGCTTCTCCTAGGTATTTCAAGTGAAAATTTGCACTCAATATTAATTGTACATAATTTATTTGTGTAAGTTTAACCTAAAGAAATGACTAGATTATCAAACTTCTCATGTCATTGCTTAGGAGCTTGTTTTAAACCATAGAGAGATTTATATAATGTGCAAACTTTATTCTCTTGGTCATAAGCTATGAAACCTTTATGTTATTCCATGTAAATCTCTTATTCTAATTCATCGTTTAGGAAATTGGTTTTTACATTCATTTGATGTACTATATGATTATTTAGGATTGCTATAGAAATTAAAACTCTAGTTGAGGTAATTCTAGTCACTGGGTAGAAGGTATCAAAGAAGGCTATGTTTTCTCTTTATCTAAAAGCTTTAGTTATAAGTCTGGCCTTGTATTTGGCTATCATTCCATTAAGTTTGTTTTTCTTCCTTAAAATACATTTTTATCCTATTGCTTTGCAGCCATTGGGTAAGTCTATTGAATGTCAAGTTGTATTTGACTTATGAGAATCCATAATAAGTTGACATCTATTGAAGATAAAATTTCTAATAATCTTTAGGATATTATTCTTCATTATAGGTTTCAAAATCAACTTCAAAATCTATAATGGTACAAATCCTCTTGCTCCTTCTAAGCTTTAGGATCTACTACTTCCTCATTTGAAATTTGAGCTATAACTAAATGTAGACTACTAAAACTCGAGCCTCCACTATTTCTTGATTTAAAGAGAAATCTATTCTTAAAGAAATCAACACGACCATTTAATTCTATAATCAATTGATTTACTAAGTCATAAAACCTATAGCTTTTACTATTGATTGCATATTCTATAAAGACACCCTCATAGGCTCTACTAACAAGCCTTTTTCTTTTAGGATATGAAATTCTAACATAAGCTAGACTCCCTCAAGTTATTCAATATGACAAGTTTGATTTCTTATTCTTAAAAACTTTGTATGATGAAGTTGTATTCTTATATTTTGAAATTCTATCGAGAAAATAACACACAAATTGAATAATTTTACTCCACCAAAATGGAGGAGCTTATGAATTAAGTAAAATAGTAACTACTAATTTAGATAGATGTCTATTTTTCCTTTTTGACTTTATTGTTCATTTAAAGAGAAAAAGGATGTTGTCTTTCCATGTATTATTCCAGGTGTGTTATAGAATTTGCTAAAAACAATTAAATCATATTTAGTTCCTTTATCACTCCAAAGTCACTTATTTTTCTTATTAAATTGATTTTGTATTTTTGTTACAACAATTTAAACATGTCAAAAGCATCACTTTTATTTTTCAGCGGATAAAAAAAAGTGTAACCAAACATAATCATCAATAAAAGTAATAAAATATCTTCCACTGTTCTGATCAAGACACCATCAAATTTACATAAGTTAAAATAAATTAAATCTAGAAGCTCATATATCCTCATAAAATATTTATGCAAAGTCTTATTTATCTTAGCTTGACTATCAAATTCATTCATGGATAGTTTAGGAATCATTTCCTATCTGCACGTGTTGCTAATTATTCATTTATTAGCATGACAAAGTCTAGCATGCTAAGTATTCAAAGAAGACAACATATAATCAAAATATTGAATTTTATTTATTTTTAAGATTAAACTTAAAAATTCATTCAGTTCCATAACCTTTTCCCACAAAAATATTATTCTTAGTGAGAGTAAATTAGTCTGCTCCTATTGGTTGAGTCAAGCATGCCACGTGGAAGAGATAGCTCGAGACCAAATTCTTCCTTATCTCTAGAGGGTGCAGAACGTTCTATAAAATGACAATCTTGGCAGAGCTTAATTTCAACTCCACCGATTCTAGCAACCTTTGTTGTATGGTGATCTCACATAAGTATATTTCTACCTTTAGTTTCATTATAATTTTTAAATAGTCTAAGGTCATGACATACATGGCCCGTGGCGCTAGTGTCTTGCTAGCCACCAACCTACAAAACCCCTAGTCAGATTTATTTATGTGATCATGCCATTGAGTTCTTCCTCTGGTAGATTCGCCCACACAATAGGACGATTCCTGTTCCTACAATTTCTAGCTAAGTGACTAGGCTTAGTAGAATTGTAGCAGCAAATTTGTTTCATACTTTTGTACTATTTTTTTTAAAATTTATTTTTCATTTCATGTTGTTGGGACCTCGACTCTAAACCTTCATTTTGTTTCCTTTTGGCTTCAATGCAGGTCTTAGAACGACAGTGGAAGTCCTTTTAGGAACAATGTTATCTGATTCTTTCCGGTCTTGTCTTCGAGTCGCATCCTTAATCCTTAGTTGTGTTATCAAACTTTTCAAAGAAAATTCTTTGGTTTTGTGTCTCAATGTGTTTTTCAAATTCTTCCACGAAGAAGATAATTTACCAATTAATACAACATGGAATTGTTCATTTATAAGCATACATTCACTCGTTATTTCATGAGCAACCTTTTGTAGTTCACGAGATTGTGTCTTAACAGATTTTTCATTCGTCATCTGAAATTTCAAGTACTGACTAGCCGCATACTTTGAGCTAGCTTCTTCAATGTCAAACTTGTTCTGTAGGGCATCCCAAACTTATTTTACTTTGGACACCGTATTATAATAAAACAAATTATCATTCAAACCACATAAGATAAGATTTGTACAAATAAAATTATTTTTCTTCCATTTGTTGAAATTCGTGATTGGTTCCTTGGTTGAATTGGCTTGTGAAGTTTATGACTTCTTAGTGGTGCGCATGCATTGGCAAATTTCTTTATGGTTAGAAATAGTAGCATCTTTTGCTTCCATCAATTGAAATGTGCTCCTTCAAAATAGAATGAGTGGTAGAGATAGGTGGATAGAAAGTCAGTATATGTTGAATCGAACCATCACATAGTAAAATGAAACATCTTAAAACTATTGGAATTAGTACTAAAGAGTGCGTTAGAACTAGACAAAAAAATGTGTCAGAATTGAACAACAACTATGTGTTAGAACTGGCATCAACAATGCACTGCAATAAAGAGTTAAGCGGCTGAATTTGGACATCTAGAAGGTTTGAGCTAAAACTTGAACCCCTTGTGATTTGGGTGTCTATTGATATGAACACTTGGTAAAATGGTTGCCTAGACTTAACGTCTATACCTCGTGTCTTGGTTTTGTCACTTAGGTTATGTATCTAAAACCTGCAAAACAGAAACTAGTAAAGAAATATATTGAGTTGTGGATCATGCTTTTTTTACGACGTTTTTCGACTCTACTATGAGTGCAAACATTTCATATGATACCATGATGCCCTCAAGAAAAAACAACCAAAACTCAGTCAAAACTACAACGAAAGCAATTGGAATACCAACAATCTTTTGATTGAAAAAAAAAAAAAGAACAAAGAGGGAGAAGATGGAGAAGATGGAGATAACTTGTGAGAAATATATTCTCTGATGTATTAGAAATGAGAAGTGGGTATACCTTTATATAAAGATTGAGCTCAACGGTCATAAATTTAATGTGTAACGCCTTAATAAATAATAGTTAACCTTAACGTATTAATTAAGTAACGCATCAACAGTCTATTCAACGCATAAATCTCCAACACTCATTATCTGATCTTAATGCGTCACTTAAGTAACACGTAAATTTTCTTATCACTGTGCCTCAATTTAAGTGATGCATCAACCAACATTCTTAGCTCAACGCAACACTTAAGTGACACATTAACCACGGATCCTACCTCAATGCTTCACTTAAATGATGAATCAACCACTGATCCTACCTCAACGCCTCACTTAAGTGATGCATCAACCAATGCCTAATTAGAGCTCAATGTCTCAACATTTTGAGTAATCAAAATAAAACTAATTCGTTTTGATCGTAAAAAATTTTCATTAACATAAACTTATTACAAATATTGCAAGTTTTTTAAATATTGTTGTATTAAATATACGATGAAGTACTTTTTTAAAGAAAAGTTTTCACAAATAGAAAAAAATGCCATACTATAATTTACAGAAATAGAGAAAAAAAGTAATTGATAGACGTATATCAATTTCTAACACTAATAATATCAATGATAGACTTATATTAGTTTCTCTAACTGATAATATCAATGATAAAGTACTTTTATTAGTTTTAATCAATGATAAACTTCTATTTAGTCTTAATCATTCATAATAACTATTAGACTTTTAAAAGTTACTATCAACAATAGACTTCTTTTAGTTTCTATCTGGATGGTAGAAAAATTTGCGATAACCTAACCTACTTTTCTAAATTTTAAAATTTTCACCTTTGAAACTTATTATAAAGTATTATACAATTATCTATTAAAGATATCGTTGTTTTAAATAGTTAATATTTTCGAATATAAGTCTGAAATCCAAACATATATTCCGCAAACTCATAGAGACACCATGCTAAACAAACATGTTGAAATTTTCATTAAAAACACGAATCACTCTCTCCCGTTTCAATTAGTTTTTGAAACGAAACTAGATATTTACGCAATAGTTTGAAACATATATATAAGAGATAGATAGAGAGAAAGAAAGAAAGAAGGGGATGAGTTTGGAATAATATTAATATTTGGTGGCTTCTTATGACCTCAAATGATAGTTACATAATACGTTTTCTTAGTTAATTGAAAGCCGTTTTCTCATGACTATATTTCATCTAATAATTAGGTTGACACAAAGAAAGTCTTTTTTTTTTTTCATCTTTACGTTGTCAGAAATTATTAGTAGATTTTAATGAATGAGTGGCTTTGACTCAGTTTCTTCTCTTTCTTTTTTTTCCCCAACGAATTAATTAAAACCTTTGAGTAGAAGAAAAGCAAAACTTCAATTCATTATCTTTATGATTCTAAAGAAAATGTCAAACTTGTGTGTGAAAAAAGAAAGAAAATATTTTTTACATATACAAATTATGATAAAAATATTAATTATAATATGTTCACACAACTAGTTTACACTGTTGAGAGATCGTTTAAATGTAAAAATGAAACGTGTGTCAAACTACAATCATTAAGCAACGAATGAAATCAACTTAGAAGCAACACAATCTAAGGCAAAAAGTAAACACCAAATTAAAAATCTCAATTAAGAAATTGTCAAAAGTAGTAAATTTGATAAAATATATTCTATTCATAATAATAGACATGTGTGTTAGAACTATGGTGACCAAAAAAGATATTTAATATTTAAAGGGCAGTGTATTGTCAACTTTAGGTTAAGTAATTGAAATGTTAAATTGTCACTAAAATCAAAATTTAAAGGTTTGAATGGGGAAAATTTTGAAAATGTTGAATCAAAATGTTAGTATAGTGAAAGCTAAGTATAAGATTTACAATTATTGGTTAGGGTTCATGGGGTTTGGTAGATTGCATTTAAGCTGAAGGAAACTTCCTGTATGATCTACTTGATAATATAGGTTGGAAAGAAAATGATATATATATATGTACATATACATGTGTGTGTGCATGTGGAATTAACAAGTTATAGGCTCTACTCTTTCTTATGACCATACTATATGATCAATTGCCTCATTTATTATCTTTAAAATCTAACCACATTTTTAGAAACTATTTATTTTATTATTGTTGTTGTTTTTTCTTTTTTTTCAGATTTTAAGTGAAGGACAATTACACATAAGAAAAATATCACTTTGTGTTTTATATTTTACCATTCACTGACATAAAGTCTCCATGTCCAAAACTTAAACTTGAAGAAAATTTATCAATGTTCGCTGTTAGCTAGGGATGGATACACTTCTAACAATGTCTAGTGTTTGTATCAATGTTTAGAAGATATTGATAGAAAGTTTATCAGTGTCTATCAGTATCTATCATTAAAATAATCTAAAATTTTAATATATTTTGTAAATATTTTGATTTATTTTGCTATGTTTAAGAATGTTTCACGACAATATTGAATAAAAGATTTAAAAATTTATGCTTTAATTTAGCGTTAGGATTTGTTTGGTAAATACTACTAATAATAATGAAAACTTCTATATGGCATGATAGTGTTTTTTGATATTTTAAGTTCAATTTTCTTGATCCTAGATGGGATGAGTTTGAACAAACGATAGACACGTGCCCCCTTTCACATTATTGGTTTTTGTATTTTAATATTAAATTTGAAATGTTAGATTATAATATATATTAAATTTAGTTTAATTTTGCCTATATTTTGCTTCTGCTTTAGTGATTGTACCCCTTCACAACCCAACCACTTGGTTGTGAGTTCAAATCTCATCTTCTACATTTATTTTTATGAAATAGTTTTTCTTTCAAATATCAATAATTTTTTCTCAAATATCAATAATTTTCTTTCCTAAAAACAGATATCAAATTTCTTTCTAAATTTCAATGATTTTCCAAAAAAATAATAATTTGATTTCCTAAAAGTGTGATGTTTTTTTTGAAAAGAGGAAAAAAAAACTCATCTAAGATATAACCCTAACTTATTTTCTAGCACTCGTTTGTTATCTAACAATTTTTGTTAAAATATGCAACAAAATCGATGATCCAAACTTCCACTCCCTCAACAATATTTCATGAAAAATATATTATTTTTAGTTTTTCTTTTCTTTTTTGTATACAAATTTTAAATTTACATATTTACATTACAAAAAAAATCATGTGAAAATTGTCTGTCTTTCTTTATTGCTACAAATGTAGCGAATGTTATTGGAGCATCAGTGAAACGTTGAGATATATTTTAAACATTTTTTAGTGTGTTTAATATATAGTCTTTGGTGCCTCCTATGCAAAATTTATGGATCCACCACTAAGAGGCGTATAAGATGTAGAGATTAGATAATAGAATTGAACAAATATTTTCAAAAGATTGAAATCTTAACAAAACCAACCATTTTGATATCTAAATATTTTTGGAAAAAAAGTTAAAATAAGTTATGATGTTAAATTCTTTGATTTTCTTTTTGCAACCATACAAGTGATTTTATTTTAAATAAAATGAATTTCAAATCTTTCCAAATTTGAGTTCCAAATGGAATAGGTTTAAGTATTTTTTTAATAAAAATTTGTTACAATTCTATCTTCATTTTCTATAGACCTTGTACAATCTTTACAAAAATAAATAAATAAAAAATTACAGAAGTAAGACAGTGAATTTTAGTGGTAATTTTGAGAGGGACGTTTGCTAAAAAAGCAAAATCAATTATGATAATAGGATATGTGTGAATCGTGTCGATAACCCTTTTATAGTCCTTTAATAACCATCTGATAACCATTTGATAGTCGTCTAATAGCCGTTTGTTATCACTAATTATTTGTCATATTTATTTTGAAATGGCTAGAAAGTTTTAGCATTGTATATGTTTTCTAGTTAATGTATATTTTTTTATAAAAAAATTAAAGCAAGTAGCTAGCTTAGAGTAATTCTTCCCATGTTTTTCGGTTTTTTATAAAAAAAAATCAAAAGCTTAATACGAAGAATTCACACTAGCATCCTTACGAGAATTTTGACCTAAACTGTTTTATTTAGTTTTTTTAATTGGTATATATTATTATTGAAAAACAACCAAACAAAAAGTTTACAAAGTTTTACTTGAATGTGTATGCCTCTTGTTGAAACTCTAAAGAGTTTTTAGAAAACTCCATGACCAATTCATTATAGACATACTTGAGTGGACAAAGGGAGCATGTATCAACATGTTAGATGCAACATGGTATTATCATAACGACTTTGGTCCCTTCCTTTGTTTCCATACCTAAAGGACTCTTCCCATCCAGGCTTATGGAAATTATAATCCCACCAACTAGGAAACTCTTCCATGGAGTAGTCTCGTGGCATTAGATTTCATTGCAGCCTTGAAGACTTAGTTAATTAAAGTCATGCTTCAATTAAAAGCACCCTAATTAAATTGGTAACAAATTGCCCTAAATATCAAATTAGCCAATTTAATTAGATGAAAAACACCCTAAGTTAACTCCATCATGCAAGGATAAATTGCTAGTTGGAAAACTGAATTATAAATTTAATATCACACCCTAAATCGTATTGTGACGAAAATGCCGAAGTAGTAGGAATAGGATCTGAGTTTGTTAGAAATTTGAAATTTTCTTATCGCAAAATATTGTTCTCAACTCCTTTTATACTATAAACAAAACTCAAAACGCAACGATGGTTAACCTACCAAGACATTTATTAATAACAGATGTTGATACATAATTACAACACTTTGACCAAACAACCAATGCTTAACTATTTCCAAAACGTCTAGAGTTATCTCGCTACAAATCCTTTAACCTTCTTCTCTACTTGGTCTAAACGACAATGAGGTTTTATGAAATCCAGCCTTATAACATTAAAATTACAGCCTTATGACATTAAAATTACAACTTTCTTGTTCTTCTGACTTCCTTTTTCTTCTTTCTCACCTAAGTGAGAGCTTGATCTTGTTAAGCCCAAACTCTTTTCCACTCGCAGGGTTCCATCCACCAACTGTTCATTGCCACTCCTGATTCAAATCGGCATAATAGGTGTTTTGATCTCCTTTTGCAAGCCGTTTAAAAAACACTTGCATCCTTCTCCTTCATCTGTGATTAATACTTTAGACGTTTTGAGTGTTTAAGGTTGGTGAGAAAAGAAAGATTTACAGTAGAATCCGTAAGTCTAAATGCTCTCAAAAGAAAGTTTGCGTAAGTTTGACTAAAACAACTAGGTGTTTGGGTAGTCTTCACGATAAGAACCAAGAGTTTCGCGATCAAGAAGTCTGCGAGGAAGCCTTAAAGTTTAAATTCGGGATAAATGTTCTAAGTGAGTAAAAGTTGGTTAGTTCGCAAGGAAGGTTTCCTGTAAAAACATAACCAGTGGATAAGGTTATTGGCTAGAAGTGCTAAGTGGTTAAAATTATTTGCAATATGAGGTTAGGCCAGAAGTAAGGTATGACTAAGAAAATGTCAAATCTAATTTGATAGGGGTTAGCGTGTAAGATTAAGAAAATATCTCTTCCCTCTCTATGAGAAGAGAAGGAAAAAGAGAATTTTTGTCAAAGTGTGGTAAGTGATTTTCTTCTTAAAGATTTTGTGGTTCTGCTTTATTATTTTGAAAGATGATTTCAAATGAGAAAGTGTTTCAAAAAGAGATTTCTATGAAAAGTTTATGTGTTCTAGGATTATAAAAATCATGTTAAAGCTTGATTTGATGAATATGATTTCCATGCTATGAAATGGTTTTTAAACCATTAGTTAATTCCTTGAAATGATGCTAACTTTTATGTGCACATAAGACACTATGGGGTGTACGGATTACATGGTGATAAGAAGCTGGCTCATGCGTTGAAAGGAGCGTATAAAGCTTAGCGGCTTGAGCAACAAGGACAAATCTCTATGTTCTTGAAGGCTGTTGATACGGTAGTCAAACGCGAGGTAATGAGACCAAGTGTAGAGAACTATTCGGAATCCTTGGCAAAAGGAATGAATGTTAACTAATGTGTGTTTATGTGAAATTGTTATGTTTATGAATATGTTTGTTAAGCATAAAGAAAGGTTTATGCGAGATGAAATGATTTGATGTTGTTTATGTGAAATGATGTTTATGAAAGGGTATTGCAAAAAAGATATCCATGAAGTTAAGTGTTTTGGTGTTTAAGCTAAAGTAAGAAAGTGAAGACGAGTGTCTTTGATGTTTAATTGCGTCAAGGATGCTCAAGTCACACTATGTCTCGTGAGACAAGCAAGCAAGTATGTGGGACGGGGTGTGACATTTAATTTGGATTTTGCTAGGTCATAGAACATGCTCTTTGTTCTCAGTGCTTCTTCGATCGAGAAAGAAACAAGTCTCGGTGGATCTCGAACTGATCTCGGTTGAGTTCACTTATTGGATGCATGACGAACATTTTTTTGAAAATCTTTTACGTGCAAGATTAGTGTTTTCAGACGTAAGGGGTGTTTTTAAAGGTAGCAAACCCTCTTTTATCTTATTTCTCACAATTTACACTCCAATGAAAGATAGAGAGAAGTTGAGTTGCTTGCAAGAGTTGAAGCCAAAGCCAAGAGGGTAATTTGGTGCCAAACTTTTGGTAGGTGGTCTTTTCTCGCTGTTGTGGTGATTTTTGGAAATTTGCCAAGTTATGTTGTTTTTCTTGGTCAAAGGGATTGAATAGGTGATGCTTACCATTGTTTCATGTCAAGAGGAGATCCGATAGATTTCTAAATCAAGGATCTAAAGCTTGTGTTGTGAGTGATAAAATGAATTTATTAAATGTTTTCAAAGCATGTTCTTGAAGTTAATGTTCTTAAAGCTTATGTTTGAAACGACGTTTGAGCTTTGTTTAAAGAAATGTTTGAGCTTAATGTTAAGTTATTTGATTTATGAATGATTTCTTAAGCATGAGATTTCATCAATGTATTTATTCAAGCATATTTATTGTTAAATATTTAAGGCTTACTAGAAAATGAGTTTATCAAGGTATTATTATGTTTAAATGTTACTTATTTGTAAAAGGATCTTTAAAGGTAAATGTTTTCTTTGTGCAAAAAGGATTCTTAAAAGGCATGTTTAAAGGTTTGTTAATGAAAAAGGATCCTTAAGTTGTTTGAAGCTTATGATTTTATAAAGGTTTTATCGAAACCATAATACCTCAAATCAACCCTTAACAGGGTAGGATAAGGGGCACCAAAGAGAGGTAAGGACATTGATCCTCGTAGGAATCGAGCTAAGGATGCCTACCTTGTAGGAACAAGGATGGGTGATGCCCATCTCTGAATATCGAGCTGGTTTTTGGTAACCTCTACTACCTCACAGGAGTAGGTACTTGGGTTTTGAAAAGAAAAACAAGTTGACTTACTAATTCTTAAATGCTTATCAAGTTTAAAGTGTTGATGTTATTGTTCATGTTTAAGAAAAGAAAGGATTTGGTTTACTGTTATTAAATGTTTCTTGTTATTGTTTACGATATTTTTTTAAAAGAATTTATGAATTAAGTTACTATCTTTAAAAAGGTTTATGAAATGTTTGCGAAAACTAATCACTCATGGGGCTCGTTTAGCTCATCACACTCTTCAAAATGTTTTTTCCTTTTCAAGTACAGGTTGTGCTGCTCTGGGTGCTAGGCTTTCCTATTAGGCCAATTTGATTTCAGTTGTTCAAGGGTTAGAGTTAAAGTTTATTTCTTCTTAATCTTAGTTGTTAGAAGAGTTGTTCAGTAGAGTTGTGTTTTCTTAAAAGGATATGTGAGAAATATTTATGTTTTCGTTGTTAAATGTATGTGCAAAGCTTATTTGAAGTTTTTTTTTCTTGAAAAGAGTTTTCTTTGAGTTGTGTTTTAAGTTCATTTTTAAGTTTTTTTGTCTCTTGCTTTTGCTTGCTTTTTCAATAAAAGGTTAGAAGTTGAAGGGCCATTTGGTGTCCTTTAGAAGGAAAGCGATATCGATTTGCTTCACACCACATCTTGGACGTTGCGAGAAGGTGCTCCGGGTTGGGTGTGACATGACTTCACTTGAGAAATAGTCGAGAAAGAAATTCCAAGGTTTTAGAGATCCAAAATGAGCTTGAATCCAAAAAAATTGCAAGAAAGTGTAAGGGAGCTCGTGCCTAAGAAGCACCATTGTGATTGTGAGTGGTTCTTCTTATAAATTGTTTTCCAAAATAAAAAGGGTTTCTAAAATATGTTTAAACCCTTAACATAATTATGTTGAGACCATGAATCATGTGATTTCTCTCCTGCTTTCCAATTCATAAAACGCATATGATTTTATAGATGAATTAGATTTGTTATGAAAAAGAATGATGTAATGAGATAATGTGTAGTTAGGAAATGCAAAAGATTTGATAATAGATACGTTGAACTGATGAAATCTGATGATCTTTTGTACTATATGCGATGAGATTCCTTATCCCTATTTTGTGATATGGGATAAGATGCTCTATTCTTATTGTGTGTTCTTGAATAGAATGCACTATACATGTTGTATGTTCTTCAGTATGATGCTCCATACTTGTTCTATGATTTGGTATGTGATGTTCTTTGCTTGTTGTGTCATCTGGCATTGGGAGACACAGTATGCATGGTGGAATTGATGGAACTTTCTAAATGCGTTGAGTTTACTTTGCATAGCCGCAACTTGGCAAAAGAGTGTGGTAAACACTTAAGTTGTGGAAAATGGTACAAAAATGTAATTAAACATGCAGACTGGATCTACGAGATGCTTATGATATATGCGATATGCATGCCATGTGACATAAATTACAATGAAAGAATTGAGAAGAGCTGATTTTTATATGAAATTATGAATTGCTAAAGATGTCGATAAAAGTGAGATGATTTAATTTAAATTAATTAATACTTTACTGATTAAATCGTATATTATTTACCGCATGACTTGGCCCAATGATTATAATGCGTTAAGGAAAACTTTCATTTAACAAAGATTTTAATAAAAGACGCCATTCACTAAAGTATGTAGAAGCTATGCGGATGAGTCTACGAAGTTGTTTTGAGTTGAATTTAGTTCTATTAAAAAAAATGCTAGAGATTTAACTAATAAAAAATAATAATATTATTATTTTGAAATAAAAAATGAATAAATGCTAAAATCTTAACAAAATAATGAAATTAAAAAAAATTAATAAAGTTGTTGATATCTTTTAAATCACAAGATATTAGGAAGAGGTTATGATAGGGTTCTCTACATTATTAACCCGTCGAAGTTAATTACATACTCATAATTGTATATCACAAATTAATTACATACACAAGACTTTTGATAAGAACGCAATACATGGAAATAATTACATTAATTACACTTTTAAACCAATATTGATTTAAAAGTTAATTTAATTAATGTTATTAAGTCAAATCATGTTTTGGTTTAAAAGTTATTCTAAACACAAATAATGTAATTGTTTTCTAATTTTAATTCATTTTCACCATTATTTGAATTAATGATATTGAACTAATTATATATATATATATAAGTAATGCTATATTTTTAGAATAAGTTAATTAGAAATTAATAAGAAACATTGGAAACAAACAAATAAGTGAGTTCTCACTTGAATAAAAAGAGCATAAGAAAATTTTAATTTAAAATAATAATTTGGTTATTTTTGTGATTCAACCAATGAATGTTCTTGATTAGGAGATATTAAGAAAAAATTTATAATATGGGTTGCTAAATACATGACAAATTAATTACAATGTAGAAACAAAATAATTACAGTTGGGAAAGGTGAATATTTTGATATTTTATAAAATACCATGCATGTGCAAAAAATGTTATTTGCTAAAATTCAAAAGAAAAAGTGGTTTTGCCATTTTTCAAAATGACTCCTAAAAACGTTTTTATATCTCTTATTATTCCAGTCATTCTTCTTCTCCCGTCATGCTGTAAGTGGGTGCTTAGATTCTGAGTGGTGAAGAACCCAATCCTCACTCCCCCTAACTTGTATTCGTTTCCATTCCTTTGTCTTCCATTTTTTATATTCTTTGTGTAATATTTATACTGTTAATATTGTACAATGGCCGAAAATCTACATTCTTTATATATATTACATGTTTATACCTTTTCAATCCATCATGTCTTCACTCTCCTCTAGTTAATGTGTTATTTGTAATTTAAACTTGTGATAGTTTTTGATAAAAAGTTTTGCTTATAAGTCTTATTGCGTTAGTCGAGCTATTCTCATCGCCTAGCCAGTGTAAGTCGTCAACTACCCAAGAGGAAAAGTAGCAAAACCTAACTAGCGCGAGCAAGAAAGAATTTCATCTTCCTTCATGAGATGATTTACAACATTTGTATCTTGAAAGGGAAGCAAATCTAGACAATGGACACAAAGAGGTTGTTTTCCTTATTCACGAAATCCTATACGATTTATAAGCGATCTCTTCTAGATTTATCTCGCCTAATCATGCTTAGTCATATGGATCCCGAAAATTGACCATATGTGGTGTATAATGACTTTAAGAGAAGCAAACCTTAATCAGAAGTACGGTTGCATCAAGATTATCATACTACTTAATCGCATGATATTGCATAGACATTTCTTCCTTCATTTCTCTTATACAAGTTAGTTCGTGTTGTCATTCCACTATCTTATTTCCACTTTACAGACTCTCCAGGTTAGTTTAGTAGTTTAGTTTAACTAGTAGTTTAGTTTAACCTTTCGTTGTTTACATTTATTATTCATTAATTATTTTCTACCATCTAGATGATAAATAATTTTTAGAACTAATATCTTGAATCAATTCCTCGTGTTCGACCTTGGATCCTCCAGGTAAACCTACTATTTCACTTACACTTAGGCAAACAATATGAAAATGAGGTACATACTGACTACTCTGCATGCAGTGATCACGATTATTGACTTATTGTGTGGAATTAATTGTGTAATTAACCATCCCTGAGTCCAAACCGAAGTTAACACAACAGAGTTTTAACCAACTAATTAATTACAGTTGCATGTACTTTATTGAACTTTTTTTACGAACATTAGAACAATTTGTACGAAACAAAGCATGCTAGAGGGGTCTATAGGAAAAACATACGTAATGAATGAATCTTTGAACTTTTGTTCAAAATATCTAAATATGATTGAAACACGATTCAATAAAGAATAACAAAATTATGATAACAGTTCAATTGTCAGATATTTAATGAATTTAAATTATTTGGGCAAAGAGAACATTAGTAGCAGAAGAAAACCATACTGCACATTAGTGAATCGTCAACAATTGTAAAGAAATAACATAATATCGTAAGTATGTTTCATGCTTTGTAATTTACTAAGTTTAACTTTTTCACGTTCAAGTGCACTCTTAGATTGGATCCATTGTTAATAGGGTACGATTGCACACACTATAGAGCGTGATGCTCATTGAGCTACATAAAAAGTGGAGTCTTGGTTGGTTGGGAGATAAGTGGTCATGGAAGTATTGATAATTATTCCTATGATGTTCTAGACGAAGTATTGGATTTTTGATATATGCACAGATGATGTGTTTTTATGTTCAAGTGTAAATAGTTTGACACATATAACAACAAAAATAATAGGAAAGACATGGCTTTAGGATGCAAATCAATCAACATATCTTGTTTTTGGTATATCGATGAACCTTTATTTTTGCTATCCAAGCACAACAAGTCTTTTACCTCAATGACACAAAATATGGTAGCAATTGAAAAGTTGTTCAAGTAGTTCAAAATAAGTGAATATGAGATGTACCAACAAAATTGGAGGATGTTGAAAGTGAACAATTAGGTTTATTAAAAGTTCTTGGTGGATATTGTGCGAATGAAGACATTGAGAGGGATACTTTTTGTAGAGTTGATATTGATTCTACAAGTATGGAATGACTAGTTATTAGTCATATCGATGACTACTTCATAAATGATGATGAAAAGCAATTATCTCATCAAAATAGATCAAATGACGACGACGAACAATTTGATTTAAATGATGATCATGACTAACCACATATTTAATGCCTTCTTTGAACTTTGTTTCCACGTATTTGATCTTGAGTTTTATACTATTTTAGCTTTTTGTGAGGATTTTCTAAATATTAGGGCACAAAAGTAAAAGGGGCTCTCTCAATCAATTAAAGTGAGAACGAAAATTTATAGCAATCTTTCTATCATAGAACAAGCAAGAATATTACAAACAATTTAAATTCATAACTAACTAGTTCAAGAAACTAATTAACCTTTATATGAACAAGAATTACATCAAGATTCGTACTAAATTTATTGAACACATTTTCATCTTTGTGGTTTCTATGCATTCTTTAAGTTTGCATTAAACTTCTAGCTTTCAATATTGTGACATTCGAAAAGCAAAAACTCTATCTTAAGAATGGTTAACTGATTGAATTCAAATTGGAAAGACATGCTTAAGAGCAAATCAACAATTTTTATTCATTCTTGTTTCAAACATCATGCCTAGAGCCACTAAAGACTAAACAAATGAGACATTTAGTTTTCTTCATGGATGGTTCTTGGAGTAGCTTCAAGAAATATTATGAACAAATGAGACATTCTCATAAGATTGAAAAAGAGAATTTTATATATTGATAAATTTGAGAGAGACTTACAAGATTTAGGTGACCTAATTGAAGTGTAACTGAAAGATCTTGTTAGGCACGCGTTTGGCAACATGTTTACATTTGTAGCATCGCAACACTATGATTGGGCACATTGTTGATAGTGTTTACAATACTGTGAAACCCGAAATTTCTTTAACCTTTGGATTTGCTAAGATTAGTCAAGGACAAGAGAAAATAAAATTTATGGGAAAAGAAGGTTATATTTGCAATTTTAAATTTAGGTTTGAGTTTAAGAAAAAGAGAAAAGTTGAAATTTTTTGGTTAAGTGTCCAAAACAAGTGATTTTGTCTTTAGAGGTTAGCCTGGGTGGCAAGGAAGGCCAAAAGGACCTCTAAGTTAGTGTCAGGGGTAGCAAAGTAGGATTTGAAAACCTCTAAGGATGACCGTATAGACATGAAATGGATGACCAAGGAGAAAATAACCTCCAAAAGAGTGTCACTAGGTAGGGGACTTGTTTTAAGAGGTTATTTGGCTAAGTGTTGGCATTGGAAATGGTCTAGGCAAGAAGGGGCATGTAGGCATGAAAAACCTCCAAGGACAAGGTGTGGTGTTGAGATGTAAGGGGTTGAAGCTTGCTAGTGTTTTGGGATGGGTTGGCGAAATGGCTTTAGAGGTTATCATATGTTTGGAGATTATTTGTGGCTTGTGGCTAGGTGAGAAGAACCTTCAAATGAGAGGTTAGCAAGCATGCAACCAAGATTTATGCATTTGGAAGCCTTGTCCATGCAAGGAAGCAAGGCTAGGCGGCAAAGCTAGGCGTTGAGATGTTAATTGGCAACCAAATTATGCGAGGAAGCCATAGAGGTTAGCCATATGAGTATGACATGTGTGTGGCATCATGTGGGCACAATTGATCAAAAGTAAGGTCAGGTGTCCAAGTCATGCCATCATGCATTTTATGGTCAAGTAGGATAGGGATGAGTTGTTGAGGTGTTAATACATGCTTAAGAGATGAGTCCAATCAAGGATTAATTGTCACCTTAATCATATGGAAGAGACTCTATAAGTAGGCCAGTCTCAACAATCAATTTCTCACAACTTACTCATGGAAAATCACTTAATTTACTCTCAAACGTTCACAAATTGAGTCTAGTTTGTGAGAGAGGGTTACTGGTTATTTAGGAATCAAGAAGGTTTGTGTTTTGATCAAGAGAAGAAGAGAAGGTCATTTTCCAAGAGACTCTAACGAAGGTGTATTTCTAGGAAACTGCAAGACTCAATACTTGGAATTTGATTATGAAATTTTGAGTTAAAAAAGTTAACTAATTTTAGAGCAACTTTGTAGAAGAAAGTTTTCGTTAAAAGAGTTATGGATTTTAAGTTATAATTTTTCAAAGATGGGTCATGATTTTGGAAATTTTTTAGCTTTCTGCATAGTGGTTGTGAGTCATGCATGAGTGAGTGAGATGGGTGCACATGACAAGGTCATGGCACAGGCGAGAGGCAAGGCGCGCGCTCAGGCTATGCGTATGACACTAGCATGACATAGGGTGTGCGAAAACCACTAACGCACGCGCCACAGATGCGAGGGGGACTGGGTAGGTTGCAAGTACGCGTGGGATACCTCTTGCGAGGTTAGCACGTGATGCACGCCCCATTGTGTGGTTAGCACGCGCAAGGCCACCAAGCTATGTGTGTGCATCTAGCCCTCTTCATCATGACATTGGGCTCCAAAGGGCTGTTTTCAAGTTATTTTTTGAAATTATTAAGGATCTTTTGAATATCTTCATGTTCAAAGAATTAATTAAGGATAAAATATGAATTTTTCAGAACAAAGGGAATTAAAACAAATTTATGAGACCAAAACTATTCAAGTATTGTGAATAACACCACAATTACTAAATGATATTGTTAAACATGATTTCAAGTTCTACAATAATAGCTTGCGAGTAACATCAGGATTTCCAAAATACTTATTGAACATGATTTCAAGCTTTACAAGTAGAATGTTTTGTTAAACATATGATCTCAGGTTCTTATACAAGCCATGCTATAACTAATTACTGAAATAATATTTCTAAGATGTTATGATTTTATGATCAAGGAAATATTTCAAATACCTTCAAGGAAATATTTCAATGTTTTCAAATATTTTTGTGTCATGCTCAAGTATAACATGAGACCTATTGTATACATGTGGTTAACTTCATACTGATTGTATGGTTGACGAACCTATTTTTAACTATGGGTCATCTGGACGAGTGTATATATTTATAGCTTAAAGGAGGGGGATAACTTCTTATCGAATGTCCTGTCTTTAGACAAAGGGGTACAAAAATTTCAACGTTTTAAGTTTCGTGTTATAAAATGATGTTTACTGTAAAATATATTTAAACTTCTGTTTTACATTAAAAATGTTTATGGAAACCTATTTTTTAAAAACCATTACTCACTAAGTTTTTCGACATACCCTTTCAAAAATGTTTTTCCACTTTTCAGGTATAGATTGTGGATCTTCGCTTGCTGGACATACTGCTACTAGGACAACTTAGTTTTTCGTTATACAAGAATATTGTTTGTTTCAAAATAGTCATGCGTCTATTCAAACCCTTATTTATTATTGTTTTGTGTATTATCCATGTTATATTTTATAAAAGATTTCAAGTCGTCACACGACTATTTTAGGTATTTTAAGTTTAAAGACTTTTGTTGTTGAATGTTTCATGTTTTCAAGTCATGTGTCAGTTGAGGTTGTTTCGAAGGTGAACGACTTCGATTGATTTCACGCCACGTCTCGACATGAGCAAGCAGGTGTCCGAGGTGGGGTGTGACAAATACACTCGCAATTTCCTTTTAATTGAAGTAAATTTAGTGATTTTAAGATCTTATTTTATTGCATTATAGGTTTTGAGGAATGTAATGGTAGAATGTTTTAATGATGTCAATTTAGATCTAATTCGGACAATACTAAGTCAAACAACATCTATCATGGCAAACAAGTGAAGAAAAGAACCATTTTGGCTTATGCTTCGAAGCGTCATGGTGTGTAGGGTAGGCCTCATTTGCAAAAAAGTCATGGTGACATTTTGGCTAACTTTCATCGAATATTTTTTAATGACCATTGTTGGACAACTTTCTTTGACCATGTTTCAATAATCATTATCGAGCAATCTTCGTCAAAAGCTTTTTTGGGACTATTGCTAATAAACTTTCATCGACACTTGATTGGTGATTATTGTCAGTCAATTTTCATTAATCGCTTTTATTACCATTATTGGTCAACTTTTGTCAATTGCTACTCGGTGAACCATTGCTAATCAACTTTGTATGTCATTGTTCAGTGAGCATTGTCGGCCAACTTTCGTCGATCGTTGTCGATCAAATTTTGCTGACAGTTTTTTGTAACTGTTGTCAGCCAATTATCATCAATCATGTTTCAATGATAGTTAATGGCCAACTACTAATGATTTCCTTTTGATGACCAGTGTCAGTCAATATTCATTAATCATTATTCGGTGATCGTATTTGGCCAACTTTCATTAACCGTTTTTTGGTATTGTTGTTTGATAACTAATTTAGTCTACAAATTTTAGGTAATAGTTGTTGGCCAACTACAAACGATCATTTTTCATTGACCGTTGCCGACCAACTTTTGTTTGACTGTTTTACGGTGAATGTTGTCTATTGACTTTCGTGGACCATTGTCAATCACTTTTTGTTACCGTTTTTCAATGAGCATTGCGGCCAACTACAAACAACTGTTTTTTGTGACTACCATTGGCTGAGTTTTGACGATTATTGTTAGCAACTTCTAATTTTTTCTTTACAGCGACCGATCACCATTTTCGATAATCGTTACCCAACTCCTATCAAAACATCCCCAAACAAATTCTTTTATTATAATTTGAAATTATAAAACATTTTTAGCATATAACAATTCAAACAATTTTTTTTACAAAAAAGTTGGTAAACACACACACACACACATATATATATTATTTTAATGAGTTTTTTTTTAAAAAAAAACCAATGTTTAGATAAAAATGCATTTTAAAATATATCTATATATATATATTTTTGTTAAGTTATTGGAAAGCCCTAATCATTCAAACCATATTAATGATAATAGTGGAAAGTACGTGTAACATATATTAAATAAATAGTACAACAAAAAGACTCGTGTAACTCATCTAATTATATTATATATATTATTGGAAAAGAACAATAGTCATTTCAAGCTATTGAGAGAAACACCAAGAATGATCTTTCAAGTATTTCTTTTTTTCTTTTCTTTTTTCGAATTCTTAACAATAAAGGGAGACAGAAGAGGATTGAAGAGATGTATATATAAATCATTCCTGGGACCAACCAAACAAGTGGCTTTAATTGATATATATATTAAATTGCATTTCATCAATATATAATGTGGTGGGATATGGGGGGTTCATAAATGGTTTCTATTCTCTCAACCACAAATAAATGAGATGCATATGATATATATTACTTATTCTTTTTTCAGAATGTATCATAATGTGGATGCCTATCCTAACCCTTAAAAAAACATATAATAATTCGTTGGAAAAAAATAGTTTTTATATTTACAAATCTGTCACATGAATAAATAATTCTAAATATTATAATTTTCTTCACTGTTCAATTTAATATATTATTTTAGTGTCATTAATGAATATACTATCATATAGTGATATGTCCAATATAAATAACATATAATTAATGGTCATGTATATAATTTAATAAGAGTTGTTGCTTGTGCCTTTTTACAATACATTTTTTGATGTGATAAATTTGTTATTATGTATTGATAAGTTTTTATATTATCATAAGAGTAGTTTTTGTTTTTTGAGGTTAAAGGTCTGAATTTGAATTATGCGATTTAAATGAAGTTATTTACTTCCACATCTCAAACCTAAAACAAAACTTTATCATTTTAAGTATAAGACATTGTTTCCCACTTTGATTATATTGGGACCTGTTGTTACAAACTTACCATTAACTCAACTTTCATTTAGGGAACAAATTAAAATTGTTTTATACATTTTATTTTTAGGTTCTCCATACTAAGTTAGGTCCGACTTGAGAAAGTATGTGTATCTCTTAGTCGAACACACTGAATAGCCTAATTTATTTCAAAGGGTTTATAATTTGGCTATTTTAATGTAGGTATAGAGATTGAACCTTTATCCTCTTTCAATTTAAGAAGATCATTATGTCAATTATTGTTGAGTTAAACTCGTTTTGGTCGGTAAGTTGTACCTTACTATTTTAAGAGGATCTTGTTTTGATATATTGTAGGAATGTGTGTTGAAAAAGTTGCAAAGAACTACGTAAAATCTCTAGACATTAATCTGGGAGTGCGAAGATGAAAACAAAATATAGGAATGAAGAACAAAACATGCAAAAAATAAACACAATAGAAGGAGGCTAAGTTGTGGATCACACTATTTTTAAAATTGCTGAGTTAAGGGGAAGTTCTTTTAGTCTGGGTTTCACAACAGTTCACACAAAACAACTGTAATGGTTCAACGGTTCAGTTTCAACACTAAAAAACACATATGTAATCGTTCAGGCTGAACGATAAAAAAATCAATAAATAAGAAAATATTGTTGGAATAAAAAATGTTTCATCATGTAATAAAAATATTTAATTAATTAAGAAATAAATAAATATTTAATAAAAATAATATTTAATTATTTTATTCCTCATCTTTCGATCGACGGCGACGTGTGTGTGCAAAGATCATCCACATATTTGTCTATCTCCTATCACGTGATATATATTTAAAATTGATATTTAAAAAAAAAAATTTACCTTGTAAATCTGCAAAAACAATGAAACTAGATTTTGTGATGAACCTTGTTGAATGTAAATTGCAAAACGTCACCTAGTTTTTTGAAACACCAAGAAAATATTGTAAATTATCAATGAAATTGTATTGAATTTGCTTGTCGTTTTCATTTATCTGAATGAATATTTATACAATGCTTGATGATACAAATATGGTAAAGAATAATTACAAATCAATTTACAATAAAGAGCTGGATTATAGGAGTAGATTTTGTAATATGTTATAGGAGTAGATTTTGTAATATGATATTATTTCCTAATATCCCCCCTCAAACGAAAGACTCAGGCAGAGTCAGTAGTTTGTTTTGAAGGTGAAGAAATGTGGGAGACAGAAGTGGCTTTGTGAGTATATCAGGAAGTTATTTGTCGGAAGAGATGTGTCTAACATTGATATCTTTACGAAGAACTTTTTTCCGAGCAAAATGGTAATCAATCTCGATGTGTTTGGTTTTAGCATGAAAAACAGGATTATGAGCTTGAGGTATAGCTGAAGCATTATCACACCATAATGTTGGTGGGGTTATGAGAGGAACATGAAGATCACATAGAAGTTGTGGGAGCCAGTAAAGATCAACAGTAGTAGTGGCGAGAGAAAGATACTCTGCTTCGGTAGAGGAACAAGAACGAACCTTTGCAAAAATGTATGCCAAGAGTGGGAGTACCACATAAATATTGAAGAATGCATTTGACGGCAGAAAAGTGAATGAATGTTGGTTTGTGCATGAATTGACTAACACAATTTACGGAGAAGGTGATATAAGGTCGAGTAAAGGTAAGATATCGCAAGGAACCAACAAGTTTTCCATATAAGGAGGGATCATTAAAAGGGGGTGCAGTGGTGTAAAGGTCAAGAGAGGTAGACATTGGTGTTGTGCAAGATTTTCCAGAGGTCATTCCTGATGTGTAAAGGAGATCATTGAGATATTTTGCTTGGACAAAAATGTCGTTAGTGGAGAATTGTATTTCGAGAGCAAGAAAATACTTTAAAGGACCAATATCGGATATTTTCACTTCTAGTGCCAATTGGTTTTTTAGAAGAGAAATATAAGAGGAATCTGGCTAGTGACAATAATATCATCAACATACGAAGTAAGTAAGTAAGAGAGGATCCGACAGACCGAATGAGTAAAGATGGATAAGCATTTGAAGCAACAAAACCTAGAGTAAACAAATAGAAGGTAAAGTGTTCAAACAAAGCACGGGGGGCTGCTTGTTTAAGGCCATAAAGACTCTTGTGTAGAAGACACACGTGGTTTGGAAATTTTTTGTCGTGAAAACCGGTAGGTTGAGACATGTATACTGTTTTCTGGAGAATACCATGAAGAAAAGCATTTTTGACATCTAACTATGTCAATGATCAATTGTATTGAGTAGCTAGAGCAAGAATAATTCGTATAGTGGGCTTTTTGACAATAGGACTAAAAGTTTGATCAAATTCAAAACCTTGTACCTAGTATTAACAATAAAAGTAGTTAGACTGTTATTTTCTGTTGTATTAGTTGTATTAGTTAATCTGTTAGACAGTTATTAGTTGTATTAGTTAATCTGTTAGACAGTTATTAGTTGCTGCCAAGCATCTATAAATACCAAGCTTGGTTGATGTAAATATTTTTCACATACAAAAATAAAGGAATTTACTGCCGTCAGTAAGTTTTCTCCCAAATTCTGCTTCCTCTGTTATGGTATCAGAGCTATTTCCGTAAAGAAGAGTTGCAGAATAAAACCCGAACGTCCTTTACTCTCGTGCAGTCTACAGTAATGACAACACCTGAGAGTTCGACGTCTGGCAGCTCTAACCACAAAGTTCCGATTACCTCTTCTGATCTTGATGCCCAACTAAATCCCTTCATGCTTCATCATTCCATCACTCCAACCACCAACCTTGTTTCTACACCATTGGCAGGATCGAATAACTACTCATCATGGAGTAGAGCAATGATGCTGGCCTTATCTGGAAAGAACAAAGTTGGGTTCATCACCGACCTGATCAAGAAACCTTCAGAAGGTAATCTATTATCCGCTTGGAAATGCAACAATGATGTGATAGCTTCTTGGATTATCAACTCTATTTCAAAAGAGATAGAAGCAAGCCTCGTTTATAATGGAAACGTAAAGGAGATGTGGGATGAATTGAAAGAAAGGTATAAACAGTCCAATGGACCTCACATATACCAGTTACGAAAGGACCTAGTAACCACTACACAAGGAAGTTTATCAGTTGAAATATACTATGCAAAAATCACCACTATATGGCAGGAACTTGTGGAATATCGTCCCATGGATGAATGCACTTGTGAAGGATCAAAGAAAAATGATCGATTTCTTGAATGCAGAATTCGTAATGATCTTTCTCATGGGATTAAATGAATCCTATTCGCAAATTAGAGCCCAAATTTTGTTGATTGATCCTTTACCTCCCATAAATAGAGTCTTTTCTCTAATCATCCAAGAAGAAAGACAAAGATCCATTGGATCTTCACCCTCCATTGAGAGCATCACATTGATGGCTAACTCTGAAAGAAGATTTTCTTCTGATAAATCCAAGAAGAAAGATACAAGACCTATATGCTCCAACTGTGGCTATAAAGGACACACTGCTGACAAATGCTACAAGTTACATGGCTACCCACCCGGACATAGACTTGCCAACAACAATAATTCTGTCCATCAAAGACAGAACAACACAATCCAAGATGGAAATGACAAAGTGACAGAAGTTTCTAAGAGGAATCAATCTGCCTTTTTTGCTAGTCTCAACAGTGATCAATATACACAGCTTCTGGGCATGCTTCAAACTCATCTCAACACACCTCAAAATGGTGAGAATTTCAAAAATGAGACTACACACATAGCAGGTACTTGCCTCTCTAACTCACTCAATGATCCCTTAACATGGATCATTAACTCTGGTGCTTCCTCACATATTTGCCATGACAAGTTTATGTTTACAAATCTCTATAGCGCTCAGAATATGTTTGTCATTTTGCCCACTAAGACTCGTCCAAAGGTTGAGCATATAGGAGATGTTTTCATATCAAATGATCTAGTCCTGAAAGATGTACTTTATATTCCTGACTTCAAGTATAACCTGCATGCTGTCAGTAAGTACTCTCCTCAAGGATGACAAATTTGCCATATCATTTGTTGATTCTAATTGTCTTATTCAGGACAAGTGGCTTTCAAAAACGATTGGGAAGGCTGAATTAACTAATGGGCTCTACCTACTCAGAATGAAAAATGAAAGAGTTAATTGCATTCAGCACACTGCACTAATGTGTAAAGTCTCGGCCTCTATGTGGCATAAACGGATGGGACATCCCTCTATCAGCAGAATAAAGGAGTTAGCTAAGATGATAGAAATTTCTGACTTTCCAAATTGTAAAGAAGTCTGCCATATTTGTCCCTTAGCTAAACAAAGACGTCTCTCTTTTCCTATATTGAATAATATTGCTGAAAATATATTTGATCTTATACATTGTGACATATGGGGTCCTTTCAAAACCCCAACACATGCTGGTCATTCATATTTTGCCACCATTGTAGATGATAAATCTAGATACACTTGGGTATATCTTTTGAAACATAAGAGTGATATCCTACAAGTTATTCCTAGATTTTTCAAGTTAATTGAAACCCAATTTTCAAAAGTCATCAAGGTCTTTCGATCTGACAATGCTCCTGAGTTGAATTTCAGGGATCTTTTTGCCAAAACTGGAACAACTCATCAATTCTCGTGTGCTTACACTCCTCAACAAAATTCAGTAGTGGAAAGAAAACACCAACACCTTCTTAACGTAGCAAGAGCATTGATGTTCCAATCAAAGGTTCCTCTTATCTTTTGGGGAGAATGTGTTCTGAGTGCTGCATACTTGATCAACAGAACGCCTATGGTATTACTATCAAATAACACTCCCTTTGCTGCTCTATTCAAGAAGAAAGCATATTACAACATCATTAAGACCTTCGGGTGTCTTGCCTATGCCTCTACCCCGGCCCCTCAGTAAACAGATCTAAGTTTGATCCTAGAGCACAACCTTGTGTTTTTATGGGGTTCCCACCAGGCATAAAAGGATACAGATTATATGACATAGCCAAGAGAAAGTTCTTTATATCTAGGGATGTCCTATTCTTTGAAGAACTATTTCCCTTTCATTCTATCAAAGAAAAGGACATTCCGATCTCCCATGACTTCCTTGAGCAATTCGTCATACCATGCCCTCTATTTGATTGCCTAGAAAAGGAAGATAGTATTGATGCAAGACCTACGACAGAGGATAGCCCTGAAGACAGCCACGGTGTTGATGATCAAAATCCACATATCAGTAACTCAGAAGAAACCAGTAACACTGACCAAGAACCAATTCCCATCATGACCAGAAAATCCTCCCGACCACACCACCCACCATCTTACCTAAAAGACTTCCATTGCAACCTCACCTCCCAAAATTCAACTCCCTTTCCCCTTAACCAATACCTCTCCTATAATGCCTATTCCCAACACCATAAGAACTATATGTTCAATGTTACCTCCATCTATGAACCCACATATTATCACCAAGCCGTGAAACATCAGACTTGGAGAAAAGCTATGGCTGAGGAAATAGAAGCCATGGAAAGAACCAATACATGGACAATTGTATCCATTCCAAAGGATCATCACACCGTTGGCAGCAAATGGGTGTACAAAGTAAAGTGCAAACCGGATGGTACCATTGATAGATACAAGGCAAGACTTGTAGCAAAGGGCTATAACCAACAAGAGGGAATTGATTTTTTGGATACCTTTTCACCAGTGGCGAAAATAAGCACTGTGAAGATATTCTTAGCTCTTGCCACATCCTATAATTGGTCCATTAGCCAAATGGACATAAATAATGCCTTCCTCAATGGAGACTTATTTGAAGAAGTGCACATGACCCTACCATTGGGTTATCAAGTCTCTCAAGTACCAGACAAAGGAGAGAAATTGGCTTGTAAACTAAATAAGTCCATTTACGGTCTTAAACAAGCATCAAGGCAATGGTTCCTAAAATTTGCAGCAGCAATATCCTCACATGGTTTCATCCAATCCAAGGCTGATTACTCCTTATTTACTAAGGGGAATGGAAGCACCTTTGTAGCATTATTAGTATATGTTGATGACATATTACTAACAGGACCATCTCCTTCGAATATCAACTCAGTCAAAGATTCTTTGAAGGCACACTTCAAATTAAAGGACCTAGGGCAAGCAAGATACTTCTTGGGTCTAGAATTATCAAGATCTGAACGAGGACTTATGCTCTCCCAAAGAAAATATTGTCTTCAAATCCTAGAAGATACTGGTTTTCTTGATTCTAAACCAGTTGTAGCACCTATGGATCCTAATCTGAAGCTATGTAAATCTGAAGGAGAACAACTAACTGAGGAAGATGCCACTTGCTATAGAAGATTAATTGGTAGACTGATATACTTACAAATATCCAGACCTGATATTTGCTTCTTTGTTCACCGCTTAAGCCAATTTCTGCACAAACCTACTAAACATCACCTAGATGCTGCTCACCACCTATTGAAGTACCTCAAAGGTTTCCCAGGACAAGGTGTTTTAATAAAAACCTATTGATTCGTTTCACTTAAAAGCCTTCGTTGATGCTGATTGGGGATCGTGCCTTAACACTAGAAGATCGGTCACAGGGTTCTGTATCTTCCTAGGGGATTCCATCATCTCCTGGAAATCTAAGAAACAATCAACCGTCTCAAGGTCCTCTGCAGAAGCTGAATATAGAGCCTTAGCATCAGTCACCAGTGAGCTAGTATGGATCACACAGCTCCTTACTGATTTTAAAATAAAGACCTTGATGCCAACCACTGTTTTCTGTGATAATCAAGCAGCCATTGCTATTGCTTCGAATCCGACATTTCATGAACGGACAAAACACATAGAAATTGATTGTCATTTTGTTCGAGACAAAATAGTTGAAGGATTTCTAAAGGTTTTACCTATCAACACTAGCCTACAACTAGCTGATATGTTCACTAAAGCACTACCTTCATCTACCTTAAACAGACATATATCCAAGTTGGGAATGAAAGACATTCATCGTCCAACTTGAGGGGAGTATTAACAATAAAAGTAGTTAGACTGTTATTTTCTGTTGTATTAGTTGTATTAGTTAATATGTTAGACAGTTATTAGTTGTATTAGTTAATCTGTTAGACAGTTATTAGTTGCTGCCAAGCATCTATAAATACCAAGCTTGATTGATGTAAATATTTTTCACATACAGAAGTAAAGGAATTTACTGCAGTCAGTAAGTTTTCTCCCAAATTCTGCTTCCTCTGTTACCTAGTGATAACCTTTGGCAACTAGGCGTGCTTTGTGGCGAGCAACTGAGCCATCATGATTATATTTGGTGTGAAAGACCCACTTACAACCAACAATATTCATGGATGGAAGGTGAGGGACTAAAGACCACTATTGTGCTTGAAAAGCATTGAATTCCTCACACATTGCATCTCTCCATTCAAGATACTTGGAAGTTTCAGTGTATGATCGATGTTGGAGTTGGAAGAGCCGTGGTGATATGGAATGACTTTGGTTTAAAAGTTCCTGACTTTGCTCGAGTTTGCATGACATGAGTGTTATGAGGAATTGGAGCCTGTGCATTGGTGGTGACAACCTCTATGTTATTTCATGTATCAACAATAGATGAAACATGCAAAGATTGACGATAGGCATTTGTATCCATAAAGGGTGAGTAAGTAATATCAGTGGTGGGAGGGTTAGAAGTAGGAGATTGTATGGAGATAGAGTGTGAGGATGTAGGATGTAGAAGGTTGAGTAAGGTGAGTAGTAAGCTGGGATCAGAAAGGGATTGAGTTTGTGATGACGAAGAGGTAGTGGTTTGGACAAAGGAAAAAATTGTATCATGAAAAATAACGTGACGTGAAACAATGGTTTGTTTGGTAGATGGATTATAGAAAATATAACCTTTAAAATTGTGAGGATAGCTTAAGAAAATGTGGTATGTGGTTTTTTGGTCAAGTTTATGTTTGGTGTAGGATTTGAGGAGAGCATAACATGCACATCCAAAAACTTTTAAATGATGCAAGAGTATGACCAAAAAGCATTTCAAATGGCGATAATATTTTAAGTATGGGGGAGGGCATGCGATTAATAAGAAAAACTACAGTAGAAAAGGCATAAGGCCAAAATTCAAGGTGAATAGAGAAATGAAAAATTAAGGACATTGCAGTTTCAACAATATGATGATGTTTACATTCTGTAATGCCATTTTGTTCAGGTGTATAAGAACATGATTTTTTATGATAAATACCTTTGGATTCGAAGAAGGATTTTAAGAAATTGTTCCAAAACTCACCACCACCATTGGATCTAAAAACTTTCAATTTCTGAGATATTTGATTTTCAATGAAGAGAACAAATTTTTGAATAATAGAAGGAACATCAAATTTATAAACAATAGAAAAGAGCCAAGTGAATTTGCTAAAATTGTTAATGAAACTAACATAATATCGATTTCCATTGGAAGAAATTATTGGAAAAGGACTCCATACATCGCTATGAACAAGTTCAAGTGATATAGGAGAAGTGGACAAAGATATACAAAAAGGTAATTTTGTTATTTTTTATTTTAAACAACTAGTGCAATTGCAAGTTGAAAGAGAAGAAAACATAGATAGACCAAAGCGAGATAAAATTGAACTAAGAATCCTTGGAGCAGGATGACCCAAACGAAAATGCCATAATGATGAATTCTTCTGTTTTGCATGAAAATTTAAAATTTTGGAATGCATATTATATGTATTGGATAGATGAGAAGTATTGGGAATAGGGTAGAAACCATTGTTGCTTTCACCAGTATACAAAGTTCGGCCAGTAATTTTGTCCTAAACGAGGAACCAGTCAGTATCAAAAATAAAAATGCAATTATTATCAAAGCAAAATTTATGAACAAATAAGAGATTTGCAGCAAGTTTCGGAACATGAAGTATTTTTGAAAGACTAAAGGTATGAGAGAGAGTTGAGAGTTTACCACTACCAATATTTTGAATGTTTACCACTAACTGTGACAGTTTCCTCACCATTATAATTATTGGATAGGTTGAGATTTGCCAATTTATTTGTCATATGCACGTTACATCCACTGTTAGATAACTAGAAATTATTAGTATTTTTAGCAGGAGATTAAGAATTCATAGAGTTTACCGACATTGCAACTAATTGAGAACATGGATGTCGGCCTTGGTAAGAGAAATTCATGCGATTATAGCAATCAAGAGCTCCATGTCCTAGTTTTTGACATATTTGACAAAAAATGGCCATCATATCAAAAAAAAATCCAGGCCCAAAATGATAACCCGTGTGAAGGTGAAGGCCTAATAATGCCACGTGAATTTTGATAGGAATGATTTATTGGGTTAAAAGGAGGTTGTGGGTGAAATGGGCTAAATGAGTTGTTGGGTCGAAATTGAGATGGACTGAATAAAGAGCCATTTCTATGTGTGTGATAATTATTTGACCCACGACTACCTATGTTTGAAAAAGTGTGAAAAGTGTGCTTGTTTGCCATGGTGGTGGAAATGGCTTCAATGGCGGACAATTTTGCTATTGTGGATTCTTCAGAGATGAGAAGCGTGTGAAGTTCTTCAAAAGAGATGGTACCACTTCGAGTTAGGATTGACGTGCAAAAGGCGTTGAAGGTTGTGGGAAGTCCATTTAAGGGATGAACTAAAATTTCTTCATCTTCTAAAGAGACAGAGGCGACAGCAAGTTTGTTGACAAGAGCTTTGATTCGAGAAGTATATTGCTCGATTGTTTCAGATGGATTTTTCTTTATGGTGTAAAGGGCAGATTGAAGATTAAGAATATTGGATCTGGTGTTGGAGGAGTATCTTTGGATGAGGTTGTGCCGACTACATGAGCAAGAGCCCAAGGGGATAAGGTTGCGTTTATGAGAGTGATAAGAGCTTGGTCACGGGAGAGCCACTGAAGATGCTCAAGGTTTATTTTAAGGGTCGTTCCAGCAGATGTTGGAGGCAAAAATTTGGGAGAGTAGGGAAGAGAATCGTCAATGTGACCAAATAGAGAATGTGCTTTAAGGATTGAGGAGATTTGACATTTCAAGATAACGTAGTTTATGGAGCTAATCGAAGAGGTACAAGATTGCAAATATTTGATAGTCAGAAGGGAGAAGGAAACAATCTGAAAGAGGATAGAAATGTGGTGATTAGAAGAAGAAGGAGAAGAAGAAGGAGAAGAAGAAGGAGAAGAAGAAGAAGGAGAAGAAGAAGAAGGAGAAGAAGAAGGAGAAGGAGAAGAAGAAGGAGCAGAAGAAGAAGCAGAAGAAGAAGAAGGAGCAGAAAAAGAAGCAGAAGAAGAAGGAGCAGAAGAAGAAGAAGGAGCAGAAGAAGGAGGAGGAGAAGAAGGAGGAGAAGAAGCAGAAGAAGAAGGAGGAGAAGGAGCAGAAGAAGAAGAAGGAGCAGAAGGAGAAGAAGCAGAAGGAGAAGAAGGAGCAGAAGGAGAAGAAGGAGAAGAAGAAGGAGAAGAAGAAGGAGGAGAAGAAGGAGGAGAAGCAGAAGAAGCAGAAGAAGCAGGAGAAGAAGGAGAAGAAGGAGAAGAAGAAGGAGAAGAAGCAGGAGAAGGAGAAGAAGCAGAAGCAGAAGAAGCAGAAGCAGAAGAAGAAGCATAAGAAGAAGAAGAAGAAGCAGAAGAAGAAGAAGAAGAAGAAGAAGAAGAAGAAGAAGAAGCAGAAGAAGAAGAAGAAGCAGAAGAAGAAGGAGAAGAAGAAGAAGAAGAAGGAGAAGAAGGAAAAGAAGCAGGAGAAGAAGCAGAAGAAGGAGAAGAAGCAGAAGCAGAAGAAGCAGAAGAAGAAGAGGAAGGAGGAGAAGAAGAAGGAGAAGAAGAGGAAGGAGAAGAAGAAGAGGAAGCAGAAGAAGAAGAGGAAGCAGAAGAAGAAGAAGAAGAAGCAGAAGAAGTAGCAGAAGAAGCAGCAGAAGCAGCAGCAGAAGCAGCAGAGGAAGCAGAAGAAGCAGAGGAAGCAGCAGAAGGCAGAAGCAGAAGAAAAAGGCAGAGGCAGAAGTAGAAGGCAGAGGCAGAAGGAGAAGCAGAAGGAGAAGAAGCAGGAGGAGAAGGAGCAGAAGCAGGAGCAGAAGAAGAAGCAGAAGCAGAAGCAGAAGCAGCAGAAGCAGAAGCAGAAGCAGCAGAAGCAGAAGAAGCAGAAGAAGCAGAAGAAGCAGAAGAAGCAGAAGAAGCAGAAGAGGAAGGAGGAGAAGAAGAAGGAGAATAAGAGGAAGGAGAAGAAGAAGAGGAAGCAGAAGAAGAAGAGGAAGCAGAAGAAGAAGAAGAAGCAGCAGAAGAAGTAGCAGCAGAAGAAGCAGCAGAAGGCAGAAGCAGAAGCAAAAGGCAGAGGCAGAAGTAGAAGGCAGAGGCAGAAGGAGAAGCAGAAGGAGAAGCAGAAGGAGAAGAAGCAGAAGGAGAAGGAGCAGAAGTAGGAGCAGAAGAAGAAGCAGAAGAAGAAGCAGCAGAAGCAGAAGCAGCAGAAGAAGAAGAAGCAGAAGCATAAGAAGAAGCAGAAGAACGTTGAAGTGTTTGAACTGTGATATGCACAATATAAAAAGTTGGGAGAGTAAAATATTTAAATACCCTCTTGATTTTACATTTTTAGTTAATTAAATAAATGTTTATTAGGATCTATTAGAGTATTGAAGTGTCTATCACTGTATTAATAGATAATGATAGAGAAGTATCTACCATTACGTTGATAGACGTTTATTTGAAATTTTGATATATTTATAAATATTTTCAACAATTTGTGTACGTTTAGCTTAAAAAAAACAAGATACAATGAATATGTCACGTTCTTTCTTAACTGATTTGTTTCAAAAAGATTGTGTATTCAATAAAATATCTATATCATTTGAGATTTCTTTCAAGAAATGGGCAATTTTTATTTTTATTAATGTTGATATATAAACTTCTACTAAGAGATGTGTTTGCCTTAGTTCGTGGAACTAGCATTCCATTTGTAAAACTTGTTGGACTCCAAAATAGTTGCTTTATAAGTTGAAAAAACACTAGCTACCATTTGAAAATTTTGAGATTTTAATTATAGCATGATATTTTAAGAATATACAGTGCTATTTTATCCCATATGTTATAAATTTAAATTAAATTGATCGGTTACGAAAGTTTAGAGTTTAAAATGATACAATTATTAGTTTAGGTTTAAATTGAAACAACTCTTAAAATTCAGGTTTTACATAAATATAGTTATTTGTTTTGAAATTGATATAACCCTAAAAGTTCAAGAGTATAGATTGATATTTTCTTCTTCTTTTTTTTAATTGAAGATTGTACTACTTGAAATATATTTAGATTGATGAAGATAAATATAAAATTTGTTATCATAAAAGAATGATGTATATATTAGATACACAGTGTAATATCCATATTTTCAGTTAAGAATGGCTTCAATCAAATTGATTAGATTTGATTGATATTATTCTTGTCACACTCCTTCTCAGACCATCTACTCTTAGTCCAAGAGATGTCATGAAACTAATAGATATCATGCTCATTTTAATGATATTTACTGACTCTCCTAAAACTAAAACTAAACTAGACTTCAGACATACAACACATCAGAAATAAGGAACAAACTTTATACAACTCAATGACAAACCCTACACAACCCACATCTAACACTACTGAAGCAAACTCATGTACAGACTAGAGAAATACAATTGTACAACACATACTAGTTATGAAACTCAAGAAAACACTAGCAAATAGAAGATGAAGCTAGACATCAGGTCCACAATCTTTACTTAGAAAGTAGGAAGATATTTTTTGAAAGCATGAGCTAAAGCTTAATGAGTGGCTAGTTTCAAAACCAAACATGCTTAATAAATCATGAGTAATAAATAGCGAAGACAACTACTTCAACTTAAACTGCAGTCTCAAATATCTCTCTTTCATTATTTCTTATATCTTGAATCTTTGTACTCTATGAGACAAAAGTCTAGGCACCAGTAGTTCCCTATCTCATGATAGCTACTATGAGATAAAAAATCTAGGTGTCCGTAGAGACATTCATCTCTACCTAGTCACATTGCTAGTTACTCTAGGGCATCTACTGAATACCCTGATCATAAGACCTCTGTGCATAGGAATAACTTCCCCGTAGGGTTGTCATAAGTATCTAACTAATTGTCAAGTAAAGACTAAAACATGATCAAAATAAACTTCATGTTGAAATCATTATCTCTAGCATAAGTAGCATGTTATCAATATCTTGTGCATTTTAGCAAATCATAAAGTTTATGCTATAAACAACATTTTAACTAAATAATTAAGAAACTTTGCGTTCACATATGTTTGCTCATATATAAAGAAATAATCTTTGTAAATTCATCGGTCAAAATTATGCTTTCAAACTTTTCTAATCTTGAAGCTCATGCTTTAGAAATCAATATCATAAATCAAGTATGGTTCTCAAATAAGTTAATCAAGCATGCTCAAACATATGCATAGTAAATCATGTTTAGAAATCACTTTTAAATGATCATTTTTGTCACTCGTAAGTGGTAGCTAATCCCTTGACCTATATATTTGTCAAATCTCTTCAAGCCCTTCCTTGCATGCTCTCCTTAACCGCATGGAACATCATGCATGCACCCATGTGCTTGTCTCAACACTTAGCACACATTGTCCACAACGCCTAGCCTTCTCACCTAGGTAGGTGTGCTTTGACCACCTAGAGTATGCTTTGTGAGGTTCTTACGCCACATGCATCACGCCTAGCCTTGCTGCCTAGCAAGTCCCAAAACACCTAATTTCCTAACACTTAGCCAAAAACGATAAATGTTCCTTTCTCTCCTTTACTTGGCCCCCAACTTCTCAATACGTAGGCTTTTCTTGACCCTTCCTTTAACAAGGTAACCTAAATAACACAAACAACAAAAAACACTAAACTTTTGTTTTCTTTAACACTTAGAAATTGTTAAGAAGAATAGGGGTAGGGTTTATAATTCTTACTTAAAAACACGGGGGTGTTATAGATTATGAAGTTTCGTCTCAAAATGAATTGATTTTGATATAAAACTTCAAGTTTATATGGGTCCATTAGGTTCAAACACATATCTTGTAAATAAATAAAAAAAATTCGAGAATAGTGAATTGCTTAATAGATCCAACGTGATAGATTGAGAGACTCAATATATATATTTTTGAAACAAAACAAACTTCACAGTTTGTAGGCTACTTTTCATTTTGTCAGTTAATTTTAAAATTGAACTTCATGTTAATTTAATAAAATGTATGCATCGTTATAAGCTCTTTTAGTTTAGAAGTGAATATTTGAAGTTCTAATATCTTTTTAATATATCTTATTCATGTAAGGTTCCTAGTTGAAAATATCTACATGAGAGGCAATGTCATCCACCTCTTCCCAAATTGTATTATAAATCAAGAATAAACGATTCATGCATGGGATGTTTAGCTTTCAAACAACTTGGATGATTATAATCAATTTTAAATTGATTTTTCAATTGCATCAGAAGTCCAAGAATGAGTGATAAAATCCAATAATCTTCCAAGTAATTCAAAATTTTCTAAAATATTTATATCTATCTTATAAGTTTTTTTTTTTTTCTTTTTCTTTTAACAAACAATGCTGTTTTATATGTTTTTAAAGTTATCTATAGAAGTTATATTTTTATTTTAGGTATTTGCCTACTTGATACACAACCTAACATAAAATATCAACTTTTCAAGATGTTTAAGATTTGATTTGTTCGGATGATTATTATCTTTTAATTCGTAGATAAAATATAATGAGAATAAAGATTGATCGATTATTAAAAGTAAATTTAAATTATTGGAAAAATGCACCTACATAACTGTAACGGTTGTAATTGTAAATTTAAAATTGACTTTACAAAGTGTATTTTGTCAAAAGATAATTAATATATGTTCTTAATTTAAAGATTCAAATTCCTTAAATTTTCACGTAATATACTTAAATATTTTGGTTGTGTTTTAAGATTTAAAAATTGCATTTCTTTCGATCGTTTTCTCCAAATTGTTTTTCTTTGTTTAACTCAAGTTTATTTAGTTTTTCTCTAGGTTCAAAATGCTTTTACAAGTTTTTTTTTTAAAATATAACAAATCGACAAAATATTTACGCTACAAAGAACAATTTTGAAAACGAAAAAATCTCTCAGACCCACGGCGAAATAACAAAAATACTCCTACAATTAATTGATCACACACGTGTAGAAAGTTTGGTACAGGATCGTTCAGATTTCGGTACATGATCTTGAACCAAGATTCTTTAGATCTTAGTACACAACCGTTTAGATCTGTAAGAGAAAATATATGGGAGATGACGAATATCGTTTACCAATATGGAATATGAAGAAGTGAAAAAAAAGAAAGAAAAAATATGAGAAATAAGTAATAATATGATGAAATTAATAATATGAAAAGGAGATGAATAAGGGTCCGTTTAGATTGAATTAAGAAAAAAAATGTTTTTCAATAATACATTTCCTTTTAACACCTTTTTTGAAATGAATTTAAAATTTAAACACTTAATGTTTGGTTAAACTTTTGTTGTGAATTTGGTTTTTAAAGATTTCTTCAAAATAGATTATTTTATAAATGAATTTTTAGAAAATGCATTATTTTAATTTTCCAAACACTACTATTTTCTTCAAAATAGTTTTTTTGGCAAAATTAAACACTCTATAATCTAAATCAAACACATTCTAAATTGCAAAGAAGAAGAAGAAAGAGTAGTGAAAAATTGTCCACGTTATTTAAAGACAAATATGAAATTTATGAAAATATCATAGTATTTATGAAAATTAACCTTTTTACGTTTGAAATGTCGGGAATAACATTTTGGTTGGGGTTATTTTGTGAAAACTTATTTTTATAAATAGGAACGAAGGATTTGAAAAATAAATGAAAACACAATTTAAAAATATTAAAATGATATAAAAGAATGAAGGTGGACCAATCATGTAAGATTCAAGTTATGGAGAAAAAAGAGGGCCAATTCTCAACATTAATGAACATCCAAGTTAGGAAAAAGGTCATTTCTCAACAAAAGAAAAATCAAGGTATGTAAATTGAAAATTGACCCTACAAGGTGTGCAATAATTTGTAAGAGAGATGTTCCTTTGCAAAGTAAAACCAAGCAAGGCATTTAATTTAATAGACCCAACGAAGCATTTAATGCACACCCACACTTCCACCAATCATAAAACAATAACTCTCAATTCTTTTTTCTTGGGGGAAAAGAAGTTTGAAGCTGTGACACAATAAGCAAGATAGAAGAGATATGGAAGGTGGGGGGGAGGGGGGGAGGGGTCACCTTGCCTCACAATAATATTTTAACTTCTCTATGTAATTCCAACCTCATTTGCTTTTAATTTGGTTTCTACCATTTTTAAATTTGTAAGTAATATTTAAAAAGTGTACTAATTTATGTTTATGTGTGTTCTAGGTACGTGACTCGAAACTTCCCTATATAACATCGATGAATATCGATGAACTTGTAAAAGTGGCATACTCATTTTTAACAACTCTATATCTAGTAATCTACAAGTTTTCTATGGCATAGACTTGCAATAATTATCAAACAACTTTTGCCGAAATGAACAAACAACTCATCGTCATGCAAAAAAATGTTTTATCAATCTTCAAAGTTAGAAGTTCAATATTTTTCCTATTCATATAGAGTTTAATCTAACATGCAAGTCAAGTGATCAATTTGGACCTACAAATGACTTTAAAATCATTTAAAAAGAACCATTAACTTCTTAGGTAAACAAACAAAAATACGAGCATAACTAATAAGTTAGCTCGTCATTTTATGGCATCCACTTGCATTTAATCGTAAAAACACTTGAATGTTAATGGAATAAAAGATGAAACGAATTACTTCATCAAATTAAAAGTAAAAGATGTCATGGGTAACTTTCAAGTTAAAGGATAGAAGAGATATAACAAAAAAAACAAAAAGGTATAGAAAATTTTTCAAAACTAACCAATTTTACAACTATCAATATGTTATAGTAATTAAAGAGTATCATTAATTTTATAATAGTTCGTAAATATTTTAATTTATTTTGTTATTTTTAAAAATGTTTGTAAAAAGTAACATAATAATAATGGTGTATTTTTCTTTTTAAAAAATCAATATTTTGTATTAATTGTGTATGAATAGAATTTTATTGCACATCTTCGATTAGTTCTTATTTTCCATTTTTTTTGTTTTCGTAATGATATGGTACTATTTTTGCCTATTTATATTGTAGCATTCTGATTCCATTGTTTCAAAAAAGAAATATTTTATGTTATGATAGACCTACAAGACTCACGTCTACAATCCTTCATTCACGTTTATTTTTCAGGCACCCATCTTCCTTACTTCTCCAATGGCAGATTCATCCTCTACTAATACACATCTTCCTTCCCCAAATTTCTTCTTTCAAATATTTGCAACCTCATTTCAATTAGACTTCATTCTTCCAATCTTTTCAATTGACTTCTATTTTAAAAGCCCACAAACTGTATGGGGTTATGTTGATGGGTCTCTTCATCAACTAACTGCAAATCCCAGTGGGTCTCTCTCTCAAAGGATACAATCAATAATATAATTTGATTATATTTCTAGCTTATGATGTATGATATCATACAACATTATGAGTAATCAAAGTAATATAGGAATTTGGTTTTTCCAATTGAATGTTAGACTTAGCATGTTCCTAAGCAGTTAGCTAATTAGTTGTGGTGCTTTTCATCTAGCTTAATTGGTTAATTAGACAATTGGAACATCAATCCTAGCTTTTCTATCTAGGAATAATGGATTTAAGAATAAATTGATTTTCATCCTAGTAATTCAGAGAATAACTCAAAAGCTTAAGGAAAAGATCTAATTAATTCGTGTTAAATCCAAATTATTTTTCGCATTGTTTAATTTTCTTTGTACAAACCCGAGTTACTTTGGATTAGAAACTACTCGAAAAATTTACGTGATTCTTATGTTTGATCCGGATTTAGATGATAAAATTTGTCCCATCACAAATCACAATCTTAATCACAATAAGAGTGATCACATATAATTGTGATCATTTGACCAAACGTTGAAAAGGTTAAATTAGCTTATGTGTTCTAATCAACTTACGGCAGAACCATGATCGAATATTAATTTAGGTTGTTCCTATAGTTGATTTTTATTCTTGCACAATTCCTATTCCTAATGTTATTCACTTAAATTATTATTTATGACATATTAAATTAGCTAACTAATCAATCATACTCTCATTTGGTTGTTTCAATTGAGTTGCCTAAACCTTAAACCCTAAACTTAAAACTAACATCAAAATCTTAATAAAATTTAATTATTGAATTCAATCTTTGTTTACAGTTTTTGCAATTTCGTTTTTTTTTTCAATTGAAACAACATAAAAAAAACCTCATTCATTACCCTTTAGCTTTGAATTGTTTAACTACGAAATTCATGTGCTATGTGTATTTGACTCGGTCTTGCCACTAAGACTAGTTTATAATGGTCGATACAATTTATTTATTCGATCTCTTCGTTCAAGCAACTAAATTTGTTCAATCAAACATCACATGATCTTAGACTTAAAAGACATACCCAAATAGAACCAAGGGGTTGCGCATGAAGTTGTCTATGATCAATCAAATTAGCTATAGAAAAATATAATCAATTACTTTGCTATAGTTCTCGGTTCATAGAAAATTGATCTAAGTTGATATGATGCGACCACATAGCATAGGGTAGCATATCCATAAGTTGAAACTTGACTTAAACTCCATGTCTCCTTATTATCATTTATTTTTCTTATAAGCAAAACCAACTCTCAAAATCATTAATTTTATCAACTACCATTCCATTTACAACTAAAAGCTCTTTCCTAAAACGAATTAAATTGCACATACAATCTCTTGGGACACGATACTTGGATTACTTCCAAATTATATACTACTTGTCTATATAGTTGGTGCACTTGAACTTTAATATATTATTAGGTTTTTTACTCATCAATAACACAAAGAAAAATAACTTGGTTTTAGGTTTTCTTATCAACAAGCATTTGTATAACATATATATTACAAATGGTTGTTACAAATATATCCATTAAAATATAAAGTATATACTTTATATTTTAGTATATTAGCTAACTGATGTATTTATATATTTGGTATCAATAAGTCAAAATACTTTATTTAAAGAATTAATAATATTTGTACAACTCATATACCATGAATTTAATTGTGCGTGGTTAATATTATTTGTTCATGATTTGTTTTTCATTTTGATATAGAGTTATTATACGAAGATTTTGGTTTTTGACATGCTAATCTAGATGTTGGTATTAGATGGGTTACGTTTTGAAATTTGATTGCAATGGTATATCTTAAATGTGTTGATTTTATCGATGAGTATACCAAATATAAAGTGTATTAATTAATTTATCTTTTTTTTAATTGATCAACTATGTATAAATAATAAGAATGAGAATAGATATGATCTAGATCAAGCATACACTGTGAAAGAGGTAATATGTTTTTACTTCTTTGAAGTACTCCAAGTATCAAATCCACAAGACCAGTAGTATTTTAATTTTGTTCAAAATACCAAACTCAACTAAAATAAAGATAACCAAAGTGAATTGTGTTGTGAATAGGAAAAAATGTAAATTAAAATGATAGGCAACGACAGTCAAATAGGAGTTAATAATGTTTCGACCTTCCAAACTTTACAACAAAAGTGTTCGGGTTGCAACTCATCAAAAGTTGTGATCTGCATGGGACAGAAAACTACACCTATTTGATCTTGATTCCGCACATTAGGATTTCTAAACAATGTCAGTTGACTTCATGCCGCCTCTCGGATCGAGAGTAGGTGATCTGAGAGGGGGTGTGACAACTTGGTATCAGAGCAAGAGTTAATGCTTGGAAAATAAAAGTTTAAAAGTTAGTTACTATGGAACAAGAAAGTAAAGGTCTATGAAAAGTTCAAGTAAATGTCAGTATGTGTCTATTTCCGCTTTGTGTAAGAAAAGAGTATAGAGTCTAAGTTTTATACACTCTTGAGGAAAACATAGAGTAAAGTTTATGGAAAGAGAGGAGTAAGAGTCAAATCTCATACATGTAATATTAGAGTTATCTATAGCATTTCTGATAAGTTGATATGTTATAGGAGTCATGGTTCACATAGGTGACAAACATAGACGATAGGAAGAGAAAAGGACACGAGACTGTTCGGTGTGGTCATGTTTCTCCTAGTCATATTGTCTCCAACTCTCACGTGTCTTTTGGCTCAGAAACTATTCGGTGTGGTGGTATTTTTTATAGTTCTCTTTTGGTTTCATCTGATAAGAGCTTTGATACTTGTAAATTGTTTTCACAAACTATTTCCAATGTTTCTGCCCCTATTAAAACGATAATTGTTGACTTTGATTCTTCTGATGATACTGATAATGTGGTTCTTTCTAAACTCTTACATCATTCTCGGCATCCAACGGCTACTCCCTCATCATCGTTTCATGTCTCTAGTGTGCCTTATTTTTCTAGTATGCCTTCTAAGTTGCACCCACTACTGATGCTCCATTAGTGGATGTTTCTACTAATAATGTATCTATTGACGATTTAGATTATGTTCCTATGAATAACATTCATAATTTGAACACTTCGTCTATTGATCCTTCGCTTTTTGAGGTTCTAAGTTCTGGGTCTAAGTCGTCTTCTTCTTAGGTTCCTTCTGTGTGTACTGACGTTCCTACTTTTGATGCTAGTTTTGTTTTTTATACTTCTACTGCTCTTGTGGTTGATATATTGTTGGCTTCGAGTCACAAAATGTTGCTCCTAATGCCCCTGATATTGATCCTCTCGCTACTGTTCAGTCTAATTCCCCTAATGTGTTTTAGGCTATGTTTGTTTCTACATGTTCTACCCAGGCTTTTACTAGTCCTACTACTCTTCCATCTATTCCAAAGGTTCTGCATTGTCCTCTGACTAAAGGTTAGAAAGTTGTTACCACCAAAGCTAGTCGTGAAAACGTCCTCTAAATGTGCCTACAAATCCTATTAATGGTGTTTCATTTCATTCTTAAGATAGTGTTCATAAATGAAAATATGTGGTTCAACATTGAATTGTTGATAAATTAAACATCTCATACAAACTTCATCTTATACTCATGTGGTTGAACTGATTTAGAAAGGAGGATAATGTAATCCTAATCCTCCGTTGAAATATCCAAGCTACTGACGTAGCAAGAACATTTGAAATAAGAAACTAACACTTTCTTATATTAACTTAGATCAACTAAGAGAAAGTTAGGATTATAGTACCTCTTAGATCAAAGATCTAAAAGCAAGATTTGGAAATCTTTTTCTAAATTGAGTCACTCCACAAACAAATTTAATCAAGGTTAGATTGAATGGCTCGCATGCATTCTTTCACAATAATTGCAAATTAAGGAAAAAGTCTCAAAATGAGATTTCAAATTGCATTCATTAAAAATATTTTTTATACAAATGGAAGGTTAAAAGCATTATATAGCCTTGTAGATTCTATTCTGTTTAATGAAAATACCAAAAAGTCAAAATAAAACATTAACTAAACTTTCTATCTTTCAACAACTAATTTTCTATCATCATTTTTAATACTAAAATATTAATGGTAGTTACCCTATCTTGTCAAATAGAAACAAATGAAAATACAATAAAAATGTGATATTAACTAAATCATGAGGTCTTCATAGAGTTGGGTTGATGGAAACTTAATGTCTACCACATAGTTTGCTTCAATCGAGAAAACATGGACCTTCAAAGCTTTAAATGGTCCTTTGTCTCTTGTATTAGTACGTGGCACTTGAAATTGAGGGTGAACCGACCCTATCCATTCTTGTACATGAAGAAATAATGATTGTTGAATCTTTAATGTCTTAGATCTTGTAATTGATATGTATGGAACATCATGATTCTTATCATTTTCCCCTTTTAAAAAGGATTCGTCCTCGAATCAAGAAATTCATCGCCAATATCAAAAGGACAAAATTCAGCAACATTGAACCAATAGTTCTCATCGCCCTCGCCTTGTAGTCATAAAATTTCATTTATAAGTCATTCTTGGAACTCCGCTTGGGATTCTTCGAAAAACAACTGTGATTCTTCCAAAAGTGTCTCCATGTCGATTTCCTTATTTTAAAAATTGTATGCTTGCTGCCATATTTTAATTTTGAGGCGAATTTTGCGTGGTTCCTCATTGATTTGGCCTTTAAAGACATGGCGTATGACACTATTGATTTTAGAAGCAACCTTCGAATCAAGCATCTTTACGAGTGTTTTGGCCTCCTGTAATAACTCAAAAGAAAATAAAAAAACATGGGTTGAGCTCATTCGTTAGGAAACAAGTTCTTTTGTGTATAAGATCAAAAATATATTGTTTTATAAACAAATAGATTTAACCTCACTAACTCTCTCACAATAGCTCTGCTTTTTTACTTTTCTTTCATTTTTGTCTCTAGGTCATAAACTATCCTCGTGCTTTTCATTCTTATACTTCTTCTTACAATATTCATTTTTAATCAAACTACATGCTTTTGTTTTGACCTCTTTTTTCTCTAACTCACCCATATCAACATGAACTTCAATATTAGATGTTACAATAAAATCAGATAATCTTTGACAAAGTATATCGTCTTCAACTTTCTCATTTTTTACTACAACAATAGGCCTAATTTGGTCTCATAAATTCAACTATTGAGTCAATGCACATAAGTACTCAACTGATTGATTTAATTCAATCACACTTTTTCCAAAAAAAATTGCATTGATGACTTTTGAAAGTTCTCCCTTAGGCACGTAGGTGGATTTTTGTATGTCTACCAATTCACCTCGTAAAGTCTTCCAAAATTGAGCATCATAGTTGTAGGCAAGACAACAATTTTTTTCTTGATAAAACATTATCTCTAACTAAAAAGGATCTCACACACTTAACTCATTGTTTGTTCAATTAGGAACACTCATGTTTGCACACTAATATATTTGGGAAAGTGGTTAAATTATGATATTGGGTAGGCCTAAGCAATCCTTGAAATAATAAGTTATTCAATATAAGAAAGACAAGATAATTATGAAGGCAACCACAAAAAAACAAAAAAAGAAATTAAAGGTTCAAACAAATAAGGAAAAACACAATTTTTGGATGAAACTGAACACCTAAATTGAATTGCACATAGAAAGGTTTTAAGCAATGAATTTTCTCATTCTTAAAAGTTAAAGATAAGAGGTTGATCTAAAAGTTTGTTGAAGGGTGCAAAGTAAAATTTGATCCTTTGCAACGAGAAAGAAAATAAAAGATAGGAAAGAAGTTTAAAAGTCACAGATTTGAAAGTCTTCAACAATTAATGATAGAAATGTGAAAAGACATTCAAATGATCATGCAATTGACCTAGAAAATGGTAGAAACATAGAAAGAGTTATTGTAAGAACTCAATTATGCAAAATTTGATTACAAACTCAACATTAATCACACAATTTGTATATTATTAATTGTAAGAACAATTTTTTTCTCAACTTTTTTTTCTTCTTCTCTTTTTTTTTTTTTTACTTTTCTTCTCGACTTTTTTTTTCTACTTTTCTTTGCAACATTTTTTTAATATGTAAAGTGTAATAGGATGGAAATAAGATAAAGGTACGAAGAACAATGGATGATAAGATGAAATCAAAAACTAGAATTAAAAGTTTGTAAGAAAGAAAGATAAAATCAATTCTAGAGTAGGCCACAAAGATGCAACCTATGCTCTGATATAAAATGATAAGGTAATCTTGATTCTCGGTTCAAAGATCCAAGCTATTAATGTAGCAAGAACCTTTGAAATAAGAAACTAACACCTCCTTATACTAATTTAGATCAACCAAGAGAAAGTTAGGATTAGATTATCTCTTAGATCAAAGATCTAGAAGCAAGATTTGAAATTCTTGTTCTAAATTGAGTCACTCCACAATCAAACTTGATTATATTTAGATTGAATGGTCCACATGCATTCTATCACAAGAATTGCAAATTAAGTAAAAAGTCTCAAAATGAGATTTCAAATTGCATTCATCAAAAGTCTTTTTCTTACAAATATGGTAGTGTCTGGGGGCATGATCCATTCTTGGTCGTCAGATGGCCAATTACATGCTGCTTTATTGAACGTTAAGTATGTCATCTTACATAAAGATAGGCATTGCTAATTGGTACCCCTCGACTCATGCTTCTACTACCTCTACTTCCCTTGCTTAATTAATCTACCTAATTGGTAGTGGTTCTCCAATAGGTGTGGGGGATTTTGTTTTTAAACATTTGTTGCGTCACATTGATACTTTTGGAATTAATATTTCTATTTGTTTTTTCCTTCTCCTTCATGTGTTTTTACTATCCCAACACTCATCTATCCTCTCTACTGCCGACATTTCTGGCATGGAACTTAAGACAATGACTATGTTTTTTATGTTATCAAGGGTCTCATGTCCCTGATTTATCATCTTCCTTTCGTTCTACTCAAGGTGGTTCTCAGCCCTCTGTTGGCTTTTTGGCCCTTAATCTCAAATTAATTTATTTTAATTATTCAATTAGTTTATGTTTTGATGATAACAAATCTGATTTTTTTATTGACAATTTTATTAATTTGAATAGATCATATCGTAGATCTTGGAAAAATGATTCTAACGCCTCTTGAATCACGCAAATCGAAGTTCAAATGAAGAAAATATTGCTAAAAGAAGCTTAACGAAAAAATACCCGAGATGGTGACGTGGCGACCAAGCATTCAATTTGAACCAATTAGAGAAAGCCACTTGGAGCAATGAAGGAGTAACAAATGTGGTTCTTTGTTATGTTTTATTGGCTTTTATAAAGAAAATGAATTTAAAAAGAAAATGACTTTAATATTATTATCTTTCCTTGTGTCTAACGGCTAGTTTTTTTAAAAGATGGTGAAGTTGTTTTATTGGTTTCTTTTTAAACAAAATATTTTGAAAAGACATATTATTATATTATTATTTGTATTGTGTCTAACGGCTAATTAAGTTTAAATCTCAACCATTCATTTTTCTTTTACTTATATCTAATGACCCAAAATGGTTTTAAATTTATCTTTCCTCTCTTTTTAAATACTTCACTTTTCCCAAATTTTAAAAGACAAGATCATTAAATCTTTACAATCCTCAAGCAAAAGCTAACATTGTTATTCTCTCTAAAGCTTCCAATTTTTATTCTTTTCATCTTATTCTTGAGAGCTTCTTATTGTATTGTGAGGATTAAATTTGTGAGCTTCAAATTGTATACTCACTCTTTTAGAGAGTTTTCTTTTGTGTGATTTAAAAAGTTCAACATATTGTAACGGTTGGATCCTAACCCGTGGAAAGGATCGGGTTTACTCTTGAACCCGAAAAAGGAGCAAGAATCGGTTCGGCTCAAATCCGTGGAAAGAGTCCAAAGAAGATTTTCAATCAAAATCCCAAGAGGTGCTTGGGAAAGTGGATGTAGGTTGAGTTTAACCGAACCACTATAAAATTACGATGTCTTCTTCTCTAACTCTTTTCCAATTATTTTTTAATTTAATTTTAGTTACATATTCTTATTGGTTGAGTTTGATTGCATACTTCCGTTCATATATTTTTATCAATCTTGTTATTTAACAAAGTTTACAAAGTTCTTTATTTAAATTTAAAAAGTATTTAATTAGTTGATTTTACTTTTTATTTGTCAAAAAGTTTATTTAAACCCTATTCACCCCCTCTATGGTTGCCATACCGATCCAACACCCTCGTCTTCAGATGTTCCTCTACCTTTTGATGGGTTGATTCTTCTCATGTTATGACATCTTGGGTTCTGAAGGTTCTTGCTGAGGAATCTCGCACGCTTAGTGTGTCCATTCAAACTGTAACGACCCAACTTTTCTGGGTAAGTCGAGGTCGTTAATTTTTAACAAATAAACTTTGATTGATACAAATTGAAACATAAGTCAATTTAAAAACAAAACATGTCAGGCCTGATTTTCAAATATTCAATAAAACTTAACAATAACACTATTTACAAATAAAAGTTTGTAAACTAAGTTTTAGTACATCTTAAACCTTAAAAGAAATCATAAGCGGAAGCAAAATAACACATTCCCTATGGCAATCACGCTTCCTTCCTGCCCCTCGCCGGTTTGCCACCTTTATTTCCTTTGCCTGAAAATTAAACATAAGAAGGGTGAGTATAACAATACTCAGTAAGAGACCCTCTACTGGTCTCGTCAGGGGAAAATAAATTGTTAAAGTTCTATTGGGACACCCTGTACAGTCGCAGTCTTGTGATCCCGTAGGATACACATCTCAGTCTAACGCCCCGAGGGACGTACATATCAGTCTAACGCCCCGAGGGACGTACATATCAGTCTAACGCCCCGAGGGACGTACATATCAGTCTAGTGTTCTGCAGAAACACATATCAGTCAAATGCTCCCGAAGGTGCAAAATAAATTGGTGATCCCGTGGGACACCTACAAGGTAAACATCCCAATACAACCTAACAATTTATCCCCTCATTCCATTCAACCCATCTTTCAGTTACTTCAAATCACAAAGTCCTTTCTTTCAACATCCTAACAGTCAACTTATTTTACTACAATCATATATGTCTGTCAATAATATGCTAATACATCAGTCAATCCACTATACAGTCAAGTCAATACACCCCTCAGTTCACCAGCACAAACCACAGTTCAGTATAATCCACATCCAACCGAAACAAATTCACTAGTTCACATCCAATCTTTATACAGCACAATCTATTAATATCATCATGTACACATAAGCATAATTTCAGTCATTCACATGTATACTTTCGGCAATCCACATCAATTCACACATCAATGTATATATATATGTTTCCAGTCAAATACAACATACACTAAACATTTAGTCTGCAATCAAACATGTACATCTTAATCATCATCCATACAGTCCAACACAACTCAAAAACTTTAGGTGAGTCCAGTAGAAAATCCCTTACCTCAAAGTTGGGGAAGCTCCTTAATCAACTAACGTCCTCGAAACAATCCTAAGCACAACAACACAAAATTCAATTACTTCCACGATACATATCTCACTTACTTTCCTCAACGTAAGTTCCAACTCACCGATATATTGGCGAACTGAACCCTCAACAATTCACAAATTGGTTGTGAATTTAAGGGAGCCCAACGTTACTCCCAACACCTTCAAGAACCAATTAACAAATTAGCTAAACATTCCAACCATAACACTTGAACCACTTTGAAACCAATTACCATTCATACTTAAGTTGTTACCAACAAAGCAACCTCGATAAAATTGTAAAACAGAGACAGCAGCACACCTCAACGCACGACTGTCGGACTCGCAGCAAAAATCCTAAGTGTGGGTCGGTCAGCGGTCGGCCAAAGGAGACGTGGCGGCTGCCTCAAAATCGATCAACGATCTGACGCGGTCGGAGAGTCGCGCGCAGTGCAGAAAACAGAGGAGAACGGAATGGGCGGCGGCTCGAAACAGAGGTTGCGCGGCAGGGCTTCACGAAGACAGAACCGGCGGAGACGGTTGCAGAACCGTGGCTTCGACGGAGACAGAGACGATTAGGACGGGGCACGGCGACGCAGATCTGGGTAACGACGCGGAGACAGAGGTCGCGCGGCGGTGCTGGGCAGAGGTCACGCGGCGGCTGACCCAGATCTGCGTCGCCGTGCCCCGTCCTAATCGTCTCTGTCTCCGAAAAGTTGGGTCGTTACACAAACTGTACATAGTGTTATGCAGAAATTGACTTAACTTCACTGTGTGGTGGATTTGTTGCTTCATGACTTGCAGAGTTTGTTGGCCTCATCTGCTGATGATTCTTTTGTGCCTCCCTCGTAGGTTTATTTGCCAGCAAGTAAGAGGGAGAGCTGTGATCTTTGTTTCTTTGTAGATGTTTGTTGTGGATAGATTATTATAGTTTTTTCTTTTGGGTTGTCTGTTTTTCTTCTTAGCTAAATTGGCTTGTTCTTTCATTGGCTTCATGTTGAACTATGATTGCATTTTATGGCTTTATGGATTGTTGTTTGCTTTTGGTGTGTGTTTCTATATTCCACTGTTGTTGTTTGCTGGATTCTGTTGTGCTTGTTCTTCTAGTTATTAACACAAGTTCTAATAAACGATACAACAATAACTAAGTGTGTGTGTCTTCTCATACATAAATGCTTCCAAATTAGCTTCAAAATAGCAAATAACTACATTAAATCACATTTATTCCGAGAGCACTCAATTTAACTTATTAAGGAGAGGGTATAAAGGAAAACAATGCCAAAAAAAAAAACTCATTTATTTCATAGTAAGTTCACACAATATAGCACAAATTCATGCACTTCATGACATGAATCAAGTTTCAAAAAGATTATATAATTTTGGGGATGTTTTAGCTCCCAACTTTGAGTAGGTGGAATGGACTAATAACCCAATAAATGTTTAGGGTTTAATTATAAAACCTATTTTAATCTATTATTAACTATAGTAATCCCATTTTAAAATTTCTTTTTATTCAAGTATTTATTATTTTCTTTCCATCTTTACTATTCCTCACTTATTCTTTTTTTTCCCTCTTTCCTACAAACAAAAGTAGTCAATTGTTATGTGATTTTTCAACAATTTAAAACTACAACATTGTACGGTATCAAATTTTAAACAGTCAATATCACAACTACTTTTATTCGTTAATATGAGCCTATTATTTTAATAATTTTATTTTTGAATTAAACTAATCATACAATGTTGTAACGAGCTATTCTAAACAGTCAATCAATTAATACAAAAATGATCGACTAAAACAAAATGCAATGACATTTTCCTAAATAAACTGAAAACCAATGCGCCCAATGTTGAAACATTGAGCACAACATTACACACATGAGAGCATAAAATTGACCAGCACTGCGACGGCAAGTCAAACATAGTGGCATCATGGCACTAGAAACTTCAAAAACGCATCAAACCATCATTTTTGCACCCAATCAACCTATAAATGGCTTATTTAAGTCCTATTTCAATTATAATTATCGATATTAGCATCTCATCTTTTTTATTTAAACATTCTTAGAGCAAAATTTCTCTTCTAAAATCTTCTCTATCTAATAAATAAAATTCTCTCCATTTTTCTTCAACAAACTTTCTATTGTAAATTTGTTTGGAGCCTACTTTCAAGAACATGGACAACTACCTTCTTGGAAATGGATGTTCTAATTAATTTTTCTTGAGAATGTTCTTTTTATTTATTTTTTCTTATTTGATCTTTGGTTGATTTTCCTTTTTTAACTTTTGGTAAATAAATCTTTTTTAAAAAATTTACCTTTATGCTAATCACAATCCTTAAAAATTACCAAAAACATTTAATTACTTCCTTTTAATTCTTGCTTGTTACCATCTAAACATTCCATTACACAGTTCCTTAATTCTTTAATTTTGTGTATCTTGAAGTTCTTGGCTTTGACCTCATTCTTCCTCTACATTACATTTCTTTTGCATTAATTCTTTTAATAGTGAGATTGGGTATAATTTTTTGAGGGATTCGAAATTGTGGTTTCTCAAACCCAGGTAATTGACATGATTCTTGTTTAAATAATTATTTGTGCCCTACTATATTTTCTTGCCTCTTTTCTTTAAAAACGATCCCCATTTTGAATTTCCATCACCAAGATTAATATCCAAAAAAATGAAATACAGTCTAAAAGTTCTAAAAAACAAATGAAAATACAAGAAGAGGTTGGAGCACAGGATTATTGCATTTGACCTAAACAGAAAAAATCCTATTTATCCATATCTACATGGGCAATGGTTCTTCATCTTGACGGTGTGGTCTCCTTAGAGTTTAGGGGCAAATCTTAGTAATCTCACAGCCTTTTGAACTTATTGCATATTTAGAGCTTAAATTGGTTAGTTTTAACTTCATTTTTACTCCAACGCTTCATTTTACTTCTTAAGTGCTCTATCATACAAAGTCATCAATCAAACACAATAAAAGAACAATAACGATCGCATATTTCAAGTGGCCGAATCAAATAATTTAGAATGAGAAAGCACATATAACATTCACATTATAGCAACACCAAACTAGTAATTTGGGAAAAAGAGAACCTACGAAAGAAAGAAAGAAAAAAATGCTCTAATCCAAAAACCAGATATAAGAACTTTAGAATAAAGAAGAAGGGAGAAGCTTAAGTCACCTTGTGATGCATTTAAAAGATCAATAATAGGCTAAAGTAGTTAGAATTAAATCTCATTAACTCAATCATTAGTTGGTCTTGGATTTATTTGAGTCCAAATCAAAACCATGCATATGTTGTAAAGTACAAATTCATCCAAAAAAAAAAAAAGTAAAACATTATTATTCGTAAAAGTGGCTCTTGCAAAAATGATAGAATCGATGTTTGCTACCATTTTTAAATTGTAAAAGTAACAAATTTAAAAGTTGATAACTCTATGATTATCATATGATAGATATCACAAATTTTATCATATTCGCAATATAAAAAAAAAAAAATTCATGATGGAAAATTTTTAAAAGTTGTAGATATTACAAACTATTTACGACCTATAGCAAATTTTATCACTAATAGTCATTAATAAACTATATAGAATCCAAAATTTTGTTATAACTTGTAAATATTTTAATTTATTTTGCTATTTTTAAAAATGCTCCTTCCATTATCTATCTTTTTCTAAATATTTTTGTCATTTCATCTCATTTTTCATTCGAAAATTTAATAACTTTTAAAGACTCGATAAATGGTGCAACAATAATAACCACTGTTACCAATCAATCAAATATATAGCTTAGTAAAGACATACGTCTTCACTTAAAAGATTTTAAATTGAAATAATAGTTAGAAATCAAATAATAACATAATAATATATTGCTAAAATTCGTAGATTTTGATTTTTTTCCTTTTTTTTAGCACAATGTCTTTTCTTTTATTTCATATGTCCATACTCTCCCTTAATTTTTCACATGATTGCAAGGCCCTAAAGGGGAGTGATCATAAACCCTTGTGTTAAAATAGGGTTGGTTTAATCGTGGTCTAATTTAATTAGCCTTGATTTAAAACTAACTTTTAATAATATAATTTAGTTTTAGTAACTAAATTAGTTCATCATGTAAGTTATTAATCAAAGTATACTCAAATCCTTCATAGTTAAACATACAACAATGGTTAAGCAACCTAATTTTCAGTGCATTATCTCAAAAGCTTCTTCCTTTTTTCCTTTTGGCTATTGTACTTTAAATTCTTGAAATGTTTCTGGTTAGTGGACTATTTTAGCCTAGTAAAAAATAAAAAATAAAAACACAATGTGACAAAGAATAAGGGAGAGGAGGGAATGAAAAAAAACTAAGTACAATCAACTTTGTTTTAATTAAAATAGACTATACTTAATTGTAGGATATAAATAGTATAAATAGTTGTACAAATTATCTAATAACCACAAGGGTTTCCAAAAATACCTAACAAATTTCTACCATAAAGAAAAGTGAAAATTGTTCAATCCAATTATACATATAATATATGTGTGTATTTATACATATATAGTAAATCTAGCCCAACCAAAACTCAAACTTTTAAAAGTAAATAAATTAAATTAAATTATGATTTGTGTTCTCTTAATTCTCACTAACATATAATTTTAGGGGGAAATGGTGAAATTTAGGTGGACAATGACACACATCCAAATATAGATATAGAAGAAATATAATAATAATAACTAATAGAATAACATTTTAAAAAATTATCAAAAACTTTAACTCTCCCTAAAACTTTTGAAAAACTTCCATCAACAGTGAGTCTTAAACCTACACAAGATTCACCAAAGACCTCTATTTATAGGTAAGATGTTGGCAAGATATCCATTACATGAATACTAAAGATGTATTATCATGAGACACATGGACTATAAATGAGATGGTAGAATTTTGACACTTGATAATGAACACTAAATAGGACATATATATGATACTTATACTTGATTTATAATAAAGTAAAAGCATTTTCTTTCCATTTATACCTCTTAGTATATCTATGTATTTTAATCAAACTAGCCAAAGTGAGAAGAAAAAGAAACTAGGTAGGCTGGAGGATATGGTCATTTGTTGGCCAAATCATATGTGATTTTTTTGCATCATATAATTAAGCTGTGGAATGTGTTGCCATTTGAGGGTACAATTATATTTTGAGGTATATTATTATTCCACTTATATAATATAAATTCAAGTTTTGTTTTGTTCCAATGAATCAAATATAAAGTTGTTCAACTAATTAAGGATGAAACGTCACATACATAGCTTTGTAAAATGATTGCATAGTTTTTTAGAAAAAAGAAAATAATTTTATGATCTAAAAGTAAAAACCTAAACCTCATTTCTCAAAACTCCCAATAATACACCTTTCTACGTTAAAAAAAATTAATAAAAATAAAATAAAATTTTCAAAAATAGTAAATTTTACAAAATGTTTATAAGACAAAAATTTAAAATTCTAATGATAAATGTCTATCAATAGCTATTATTGATAGAATACAAAGTTTTGCTATAATTCAAAATTTTGCTATAACTAGTAAATGTTTTAGTTTATTTTACTATTTTTACTATTTTTAAAAATAAATGCAACTAACGTGTACATATGTATGATCAATCTTTTATTATGGTTAAATTATTGTATTGTATATTAATTTTGATTTTATTTTATTTTAATCGTCTGCTTTTCATTTCATTGTTCAATTTAAGTACTCACACTTCAAATAAATTTTAAACGTTAAGTCTATATACTTTGTAGAAATCTTAAACTAAATAATAATAGTGATTTTACTGTAAAAAAAAAAGGCATTGGATAAATATTTTTCTTTTCAATTTAAAAAGAAAATGTCAATAGAGACCAAATATTTTGGGCAAAAATAAACGATACACTAAACTCTAATAACTGATGTTTTTAGTAAAAATCAACCATTAGACTAACTCTAATAACTAATTAAAATTTATTAAAATAAAAGAGAGAAAAAACTCAAATTACTATAGTCAAATAAATGATAAGCCGTCAACCACGTTTATTTTGAAATTACTCGGATATGTTCTCTAATGCTTCAATTAAAGATCTTAAAATGTTCATTGTTGTACTGCATTCCTTAAATGTACTACTATTACTCATTTTAGAGATAGATTTATTCCTAATTCACTTATAAACTAACCTCTCTTCTTAACATAAAGATAGTAGGGAAGTTCAATTATCCAACTCATTGACTAGCACGAAAATTGAAGTAAAATATTTATTTAACATAACTCAATTGGTCAAATAACTCTAAGTCATATATATATATATTATGAATGTTGGGATCAAATCCCCTCCCTCATTTGTAATAATATACATATACATAAAGTAGTAAACAAAACAATATTATTTGTGTTTTAAATCTTCACCTTAATATTGATTTGTACTAAAAGAAACTTATCTTTAAAAAGCTATTAAATTACAAGTTAAATGAGTAAACTTAAATTCTACTAAAATTTTTCTTTCTATTTTTATTAATTATTATTATCTTCGAATTTTGAAAGCTTTATAAAAACAAAATAATTTAAAACTTTTAAATAAATATATATCAATCTAGCTAAGTTATTGGAGTGTACATCTCCTCTGATCTCCATCTGTTTTTTAAAACAAAAACCTTTGGTATTTGCAACCATCCTTTAACTCAAGAATAGAGATGAAATGTTAATTAATTATAATGATGGAATCTTAATTAATTATGACGATGGAAAATGAGCATTTAAAGATGGGGTGAATTCCCAATAAGAAACTTTGAATGATCATAAATAATATTTAACCTAAGGGTTTGCGAAAGGATCAAAGCATGAGAAGTAAGAGAATATATAATAATAAAATCGAATATACATATTTATTAATATGTTAATTTGCATGCCAGATAAGGGTTTGCTGAAAGATTAGAGAAAGAATATCTAGGAGAATGTAATGGAAAAAGAGTATTATAGAAAGAAAAAAAGAAAAAAAAACTTCTTAAAAAAATGAACACTTAGATTTAGAAACTTTGTAAACGACATGTCGAATTAATTAAGGGAAGCAAACAAAAACACCTTTGTGGTCTGTAATCTAATCAAGGTCAATGCCTTTTGCCTCATTTTTCTTCTGTTGGGGCCAACCCCTCTTTTCATAAATTAATCTTTTGTCTCCCTTTTTCATATCAATATTATATTCTTCTTTCTTTTCTTTTTTTTCTTTTTATATATCCTCTTTTCATCTTCTTTAATTATTTAATTGTATAACTTCTTTTAGTTCTCTCAATTATACCAAAATCATTGCACGTAACTTTCATCCCTTCATTTTCTTCTTCATACCATGCACTAAAGATTTAATAATAATGCCTCTGATTTCTCCTTTTTCTACAGGAATTTAGTTGGATTTCTTCCTCTAGTACTCTCACTTTTCTTTTTCTTTTAAGGTGCAGCAATAACTAGAGTACTAAATTTGAACTTCACACGGCTCCATATACTATAAGTACTGTAATAGAGAGTTTAATCCATGCATGTTCAGTTGGTGTCACTTTTGAAGTGGCTTGGAGGATGGGTTTTTAAACTTGTTTTACTGTCTCTGGAGTTATATTTGAATTAACATATTGATAGCTCCTAAAACGAGTTATCATTTCTATTCTACATTGGACTAGTTTTCTTAGAAATTTAATATGTTAAATGTGATCTTATGGAAGAAATGAAATTGAGTAAATTTTGGAGTCAAATCGAGCATTTCGGTCTCAAAATGGATTAAAATTACCAAATTGCATGTGAATGAGCAACATAGTATTAGACAACTGCGGTAGCACGGTAGATAAATTTGGAAATTATCTTTATGGTCGACAAAAGCCATAAATTTGCAAAACTAATGTGAGCTCTATATAGCATATCTTCTAGAGTTTTTAAGCAACAAAAAGAGAAGGAGAAGGGTTTCTATCAACCTATGGAGCCTTTTGTTTTACTTTCTCTGCTTCTTTTAGAGTTTTTTAGGCCTTATGTTGTATAATTTTGGATTGTATTCCAGCTCGATGTTGACGAACCTTGACTACACTTCTTTTTGGTATGTATTCTTGGCTAATCAGATTCTAGTTAAGGATTTTGAATGAAAGTACCCATTATAACCTTGTGAGGCTTCTAATGTTTGATTCTTTAAATAACTACGTATATATATTCAGATTCCATTATTTGATAATTGTGTTTCTTTGTGAATGATTGACAAACTAGACAAAGTTATATAATTTATTGTTTTAATTATCCGTCATTGTTAAGTTATCCTTGATTGCATGTTAGCAAAGTTAATTAAATTAAACTTTGGGATGAAATTGTTTGGCATCCTTTCTATTTATATAACTTAGTCAAATAATGTATTGTAAAATATTGTTTGGTGTGAGGTGCATGTCATGATCTTAGCTTTAATCCCTAAAACTTAACATGGTTGATTAATAAAATGTTTAGGATGGATTAGATTCTAAATATATATGGATTAATGAAGTGTTTTGGACTTACATTTATTAGTATTACTAATTATGTTGGTTACGATAAAGCAATATAAAATGTAAATATGAATTAGGATCCTTATTTTGATTTAGGAGTTTGATTACTTTTCGTAATAATTGAAAGCATCCAAGTTACATTACTACAAAAGAATCAATCATTTTTATATTATTTAACTTATTTCAATTTAAAATAAGGTACTAAATTACATATACCACTTTAATTTAAACCATTAGTTTTGTTAAAATAACTTGTACTTTTCTACAAAGATGGATTTTGGTCTTACTACCTTTAACCACTCAATAGCCTAAGTTGTATTAATAAGGGTTACAAATTTATTTATTAATTCCCATTCATCACATATAATATAATTGTTTGACTATATATATGTTGAGTAATCAAGCTATTGAATTTGGCCTTTAAAAATAAAAATTAGTGTTGAATATTGACAATTCACTAACATCTTAACCAAGGGTTTATCTTACATTATTAATTGATTAGTAATAGTAAGTTACTCGGGGCTTATATTATATTTAAATCCATTAATTAGATAACTTATGTTTTGATAACATTTTAGTCACATTCTTTACTATTTAAATTTTATATATATATATATATATATATATATATATATATATATATATATATATATATATATATATATATATATATATATATATTCTAACATCACATCAATGAATCATTGGGTTTTTTTTTTCTCCACAATTTGACACCAACAACTTTACATTTTTGTATATATATAAAAAAAAGTAACCCTACAACTATAATATATTAAATTATCATAGTGAATTTTTCATATTTTCACATCATTTGAACGTCCTCTTAACCAATCTATCTATTTACTATCTATTTATGATTGTCACCTATTTAAAAATTAATTTCTTATAAAAAAAATTTTGTATTTAAATGTTGTAAGATCAAATGGATTGATTGTCTCGTAAAATTAGTCGAGGTATGTGTAAGCTGACTCAAACATTCACTAATATAAATAAAAAGATAAATCAATATATTCAATAATAATAATAATAACAATAATAGCAACGTGAAATATTAATTTGTTTATTTTCATACTTGTTAATTTTAATAGTGTATAAAGTTTATTTATTAATTTAAATTTATTTTTTTAATATATTTTGTAATTTTTTTAAAAATACAGATCAAACATCAAAATTTAATCAATATTTTCATAAAATCAAAACCTTAATGCAACTCCTACAAATACCTCGTCACTGAGTAGTTGTTTGGAGCGAAGATTATGCAAGACCATGATAATCACATCTAGTGTAGTAAATCTTATTTAAAAATTATCAATTAACTATAATAAACATTATTTCAAAATCATTCATTTGCTAATGCATTTATTATCCGTTACAGTTTACCATTATTTGACAATCATCTTTTTTTTTTTTGCTACAATTTCGTTATTTAATATTTCTATTTTCTTCTCAAATTAAAATAATCTATATATCCATAGTATTACAATTCAAACAAAAGTAATTTATATCTCAAATACAAACAAAGATAATTAAAAAATGAGGTGAAATAATGAACTAAAAATGGTTAAAATTGAGGAGGTGAGTTGTTTTGTAAAAGAAAGATATAGTATAGAGATAAGAAAAAGAAATTTAGAAAAATTAATTTATTTATTTATTTCATTAAATGAATGAAAGTTAATTTTGAGAATAATTGTGGTTCATTTACTCATATAGGACTGAAATTATTTTTTGTTCACTTTCACTTCAGATGGTACAAAAGAAAGAAAGAGGTATTTTATTTATAATTTTGAATGTGAAAATAAATATAACTTTGGTCCTTTATGGGAAAAAAATGGAGAATAAAAAAGAAAAAATAAATAATAATAATTTGAGAGAGAGAGAGAGAGAGAGAAAAAGAAAAAGAAAAAGAAAAAGAAAAAAAAAGAGATGCGAAGAGGGTGGGGGAAAAGTAATCACACGTGAAGGTTTGTTTCTCTCTCTAACATTTTCTACCCCGTCCTCTCCGCCCTTCTCTTCTCTCATTAAAATAATATCAAATAAATATCCATTTCCAATACTCCAAACCCTTCCTTTCTCCTTTTTCCTTTCTTACCACATTTCAATTTTCTTTCTTTTCTCTCCTTAGTCCTTACACCTTCTTTGCCTTTTCTTTATTACTAATACCCAAAATCTTCTCATTCTAAATCTTTTCTTTTTTTTTTTTTCTATCTTTATTTTCTAAAACTAAAATGTTGTATTACACTTTTTAACTATGTGTATTAACGTGCGCCATACAACAATTTTACGTCATAATAGTTTTTTTTTTTATCCCTTTTTAATGTTCTAATAATCCCTTATTTCTTCTTCTACTTTTTAACGTCCTAATCATCATTTCTTATATAAGAAAAATGATTTATTTATCATGTATGAATCTAAATCTTAGGATATCAATGGTACATTAATTGTAATATGAAATATAATAGTTGTTAATAGGAGTAATTTAACTTCGTTTGTGATTTTTTTCTACTTTCTTCGATGTCTATATTTTAAGTTTAATATTGATTTCAAATGATTTTATTTTATTGTTTTACGGTAGTTTTGTTTTGATTTTACTTTATATCAATTTTGTATATTGGTGTTGTGATGTTATTAGTTGGTTGATATACTTACTATATAATTTTTCTTTTTTCAAACTTTATTAAATATATGAATGAACTCAATGTATCATTACCAAGTAAATTAACAATATATTATTGAAGTATATCAGAATATATTAGTAAAGTGAATTATTATCGAGTATATCAATCAAAAAGTTTACGTACGAGTGCTTTTCAATATAGTGTATCAAGTGTATAAGTAGGACTTCATGTATATCAAGTATATTTAATCAATCAAGTGTATCTGTAGGTATATCGTCAAACATACCATGTGCATCAAGTGTATTGAATTTGTTGAGTGTACCGATGAAGCATAACAAGTTTATTAGCAATGTATCAAACTTATTAGTGAAGCCTTTAAGTGTATCTAGGCCTAAAGAGTATTAAGTGTATTAAGAAAAATCAATTATAACAAAGGAGTATTTAGGTATATCATGGTGTATAAAAGAGTATCATGCATAGTGCATCAAGATCCAAAGGTTATCAAAAAGTATCAAATGCATATCAAATGTATCAAGGAGTATCAGTGTATCATGTGTACTATCAAATGTATATATATCAGTAACGAAAGCACATTTGTAACATTTTACATTTTCTATATGTAGATTAGGTTTTGTTTTGTTTTTTCTTTTTTTTGCCATTTTTGCAAACAATAAATTAAATTTGTGTGCTATGGACTTAATTATTATAATTTTTTTTTGCAAGTGCTCTTACACATTATTATCATATTCTACATTTAATTTTTTTTTCTTTTTTTATCTACATTCTACCAATAGTTTAAATAATAAAGTCAACAAAATTTGAAGATTAAAAAAAAACTACGAGCTTGTTTTTGTTTGACAAAAGTTAGATCATTGTATTTAAAAAAGATAAGTAAGTGATAAAAGAATAGACTTAATTTTTAAATATAAACAAACGAACAAAATAGTTATATAATTTAAAAAATTGTTTATAATTATATTCAAGATAAAATGTAACGAAATTGTCGTATAAATGTGTTTATATAACTCAATTAGTTAAAATATAGATGGAAAGAAAAATGAGAAATAGGAATCTTTCATCCATTCACTCAAACTTTTCTTATTTTTTTATTTATCTACTTTTGACTAGAGAGTGTGTAAGAAGAGAGAGAAAGCTTTTGCTCTACTTTCTTCTTCTTCCTTCTTTCTTCTTCTTCTTCAGTGTCATTTTCTGAGATATGCTATCGAGAGAAACACCATAATATACACAAACCCCAAATCCAAAATCCCATCTTTTTCTCTCTTTTCCTCCTCATTTTCTCTCTCCTATCCTCATTCTCTCTCTAAACCCATTATCTCTTTAATTTGTGTTTCTGGGTTTTGTTTCTTCTTTTTCAAGTTTTTCTGAGCTTTCCCATCTGGGTTTTATCAGATTCCAACAAAAAACCTATCCTTCTCATCCCCCAATCAATAAAAATAAAATCCTGGAACCTCCCCCCCATTGAAGATCCAAAGCTCCCCCCTTTAATTTCTTTTCCCTTTTCCAAAATTCAATAACCCCCATCTTCTACTCTTTCTTTCTTTTCATTTAATTTCCTTCATCATCAAGTTAGCAAAAAAACAGAAAAAAAAAGCTGCTATTAGTTTGCTAAAGCAAAAACAAGAAGAACAAAAGAGGTTAGGGAGAAAGAAAAAAAAAGACAAAGATGCCCTTAGAAGGTATTTTTATTGAACCTTCTTCAACCTCACTTCCTGATCTCTCTCTTCAAATCAGCCCTCCAAATGTTTCTTCTTCTTCTTCATCGTCTTCTTCGTCGTCCTCTTCTTCATATTCTTCAATTAGAACCCTTAGCCATGGATTTTCAGAAACAAGTTTTGATCTTTTGATTCAAAGAAACTCACAATTCCAAAATAATTTCTCAAATGACTCTCGTACTCAAACCGAGCTCTCTTTAGGAACCAACAACAACAACAACAACAGCTTGTTCGGTGGAGCAACACTACATCCACCGCCAACGCTCCCGCATCTTCGAGGGCTTTCGATGTTCGACGTATCATCGGACGGTTTACGACCGATCAAAGGGATTCCGGTGTATCACAACCGTCCATTTCCATTTTTGGGTGTAGATCAAAAAGATCACCATTATTTTCACCAATTTCCATCAGCTTGCTTCTTCCCAAATTACTCAAATACGAACGGGAACAACGGCGGAGGAGGAGTGAATCAAATGGGTTATCATCATCGAGGAGGCGGAGGAGTTGGAGGGAATAATAATAATTGTTCAGCGAGGTTCAACAATGGGGTTGTTTGTGTAGAAGCAATTAATAAATGTTTGAATAATAATAGTAATAGTAATAGTAATAATGCAGCTTCTTGTTGTTGTTCTTCTTCTTCTTCTGATGTTTGTTCTTCTCATGGGATGATGATGATGAGATCCAGATTTTTGCAGAAGCTTCCTCCAAAACGAAGCATGAGAGCTCCTAGAATGAGATGGACTACCTCCTTACATGCTCGCTTTGTTCATGCTGTCGAACATCTCGGTGGCCATGAAAGTAAAACAATGAATACTAACTTTTTCTCTTCTTTTTCTTCGCTTTCTTAGTCTCTAATATACGTTTGAGTGTTTTTTTTTGGTTTGAAATGGCTCGATTTAGTTTTCAATTATACTATTAAGTGTGTGAGTTAGCATAAATTTGAAGGAAATGGTTTGATTTGTTAAAAAAATCTTCCAATTTTCTATTGAGATTTCTTGATATTTTGGTGCAGATGGAATTAAAATTTTTAATTTCACCTTTTTAATGGCCTAATTCTTCTTTTTCTTCTTCTGTATGATAGAAAATAACGATGGTTAAAACACACACAAGATACTAAATTTGACTCGTTTTTTTAACCTTAGTGTCAATGATTATGATTAAACAAAAGCATTAGAGACTAAACACATATATTTAATCGTTTCCGAAAACCGAAAAAAAAACCGGGGTATTTCATTTTTGCAGGAGCAACACCTAAGTCAGTTCTTGAGCTGATGGATGTTAAGGATCTAACACTAGCTCATGTCAAAAGCCATTTACAGGTAATTAATTAATTAGCTAAAACCCTCAATTCTTTCTTTTCTCTTATTTGTTTATTATTATTATTATTATTTTGTGTGTGTGTGTGTGTGTGTCTCAAAAAAATAGTCAGTGATTTGAATGAATGAAACAGCAGTAAGTGAATGAATGTATGTATGTGCCTTAATGAATGGTTATGATCAATCACTCTGAATTTTCTTTCTTAAAGCAAAATTTATTTCTCTTTCTCTTGTATCTCGAAAATAGAGAATGAAAGAGAAAGGAAAAAAGAAAAAGAAAAAAAAAGGTTGTGATGATTACAAAATAATATAAACTTAAATAACCCCTCGTGACTAATGAAGAAACATAGACAGTACCAGAGAGCCCACAACTCAGAGATGAAAGAGAAAAAATTACAAACAAAATAATTAATTGATAGTATTTTGATATTGTTTAAATTTTGTTTTTGGTATTTTGAAATTTTGTGAAGATATAAATGAGATGGGTTCCCGATGAGTGTTTTTTTCTTTTCTTCCTTTCTTTATTGTAGATGTATCGAACTGTTAAGACTACTGACAAACCTGCAGCTTCCTCAGGTAATTCGTATTGCTTTGGCTCTTCTTTTCTTTTCTTTTCTTCTCTTTTCTTTTCTTTTCTTTTCTTTTTCAAAATCACAATAATAATAATTCTTTTTTTATTTATTTTTCTATTTCCAAACTTCAAAAGTCTCCTCAAGGGTTTATGCATTTAGAGTTTTACATTCTGCTCTTGTTCTTCTCTTTCGTTTCTTAATCCAAGTTATATTTCATTGAAGAACCTAATTAGTTGTTTTTTAACCTTTATTTCTATGCCTATTTTTTATGAGAATTTATGCATAATTCAATATCTTACCTTTGAGTTTTCACTTTTTCTTTTCTATCCATTTTGCCTATATATTTGAAAAATTAAATAATAAAACTCATGCAAAATATTTATAAAATAGTAAAATCTTAAATTATAAATAATAGTAAACATTAATAAACTTTTACCATCATCAATCTATCTATTTGTGTCTATTAATAAAATCTAAAATGGTGTTGTTTTGAATAAATAGGTTTGTATATATATATATTTCTATTTGATACGTTTTTGTTATCAATTTTATTAATATTTTTAAAAAATTAAGTCTAATTTTGAAAACTAAAAAAAAATATGTTTATTTTGTAACCATTTTAAAAAAAAATTAATTCTATTTTCTTTCATTTTCTTACTCTCGTTTATATAAATTTTAAGTATAATAGTTGAATTCTTAGTCAACCTCCAAAAACAAAAGTAACTTTTTAAAAACAACGTTTTCTTTTTTAGTTTAAAGAAATTGACTCGGTTTCTTAGAACATGGATAGATATATCAAACAAGAAATTTTTAGAGGTGACATGAAAGTTTGTTGGTTTAATTTTCAAAAACTAGAAACAAAAATAACCCAATAGTTATGAAACAATGGTAGTAGCTTTAAATTCTTTTAAGAATTGCACATTTGTACTTAATTTAAGAAGAATGCAAGTCATGACAAGGAAATAGAGAAGATAGACTTAATTTTTAAAAATAAAATATAAAATAATTACATGGTCGACTCATCTTAGCCGCTGTTGAGCCACATGTTAGTTAGTTGTTTGAGTTATTCTAAATTTGCTATCAAAATGCATATTTAAAACTAATTATAAGAGAATATCGAATTTATTGGTATGACTTTCGATCCTACCCATGAAAGGTTTGAATCTCTCACCTTCTAATGGTTATACTAAAAATATATCTATAATTGGCTAATGAAGGCCAATCGGATGGTTCGGGAGAGGATGATGTATCTCCTACGATAATGGGCACGACCAGAGGAGATCATGGTGGCTCTAAGCAATTTTCCGATCAAAGAGCTCCACCTGACCGGTCCGGCCAGTCGCCTCCAGATGTGGAATTTGGCTGCTCCACACTTTGGTCTAATTCTTCAAGGTTAGTTAGTTAGATATTCATTTTTTTCCATCTCTCCCTTTCAGTAGATGATTTTGCTAATTTAATGGATTTTTCAAATACAAAGTCTCTTCCTTGGAATGAATATATAATACATATGAACAACACTTAACTAGCTACAACCTCTCTTAAATGAAAACATTGGAAGGATGGTCTTAAATTTGTTATTTGCCACTCTTAATAACCAGCTTTATTTAGTATATCAAACTAATAAACCTAATTTGTATTCATTATGCATCATTCATGAGTTTGACCCTAGGGTTAACTAGATCCATATCAACTCCAACCCTAGAAGGGTACTTGTAATTTATATCTCTTCCTCTCTATTTGGGGACATAATCAATACAACTAGTTGATGAATCACATATTTTTTTTGTGTTGATTTATATATTGTTTGTGTTTTTCTTTTTTCTTTTGGTTTTCAGTTTTCGATTTCATAACACTCTTTGAATCTTTTTTTCTTATTGTTTACTTAAAAGAAAGCCATAAGAATATGTTTGAGAAAGGTTTTGCTTTCTAATATATTTCGATATATTGAGAACTTGGGTATTGCAATAATGTTGTGGAATAATGCATTAGAATTGCTGATTTTGGATATTGAGGGTATTAATAATTGACCACTTTGGGGATATGGTCAATTTTAGGTTACTTTTTAGGGTAATTGAACAATTATATTTAGTTAGGGTTTTCAATTTGTTTCTTTGGAAACGTGATTATGATTGTCAATGTGAAAGAGAAATTTTATTGGATAGAATGGAAACCTTTGATAGTTTGTTGAGCCCAATTACGTCTTAACTTGATAACCGTTTTGTTTTCTGTTTTAATTTTATTGTTTTAAAAATTATAATTGTCTATACTAAAAAAATAATTTTAAATAATAAAATTTCTACAAATATAACAAAATATCTCAATTTATACGAGATAGACTAAGATAAACTACTATATGTGTTTATCTTAGTCTATTGCAGCCTATTGTGTAAATATAGTGTAATATTTTGTCGTAAATATTTGAATTCATTTTATTATATTTGAAAATAATCTTATACTTGAAATTTTAAACATTTGATGCTCTTAAACTTTCAAAATTTTAATTCGTGAATATTTTTTAAATTGTTTTAAAAAATACAATCGAAAAGCCTCTATTTTATTAGATGTTGGATTTTAGAAATATGGTAAAGGTGTTTAGAAGAAGATTGTATTAGAAAAAGAAATTGTAATTAAGTACCAATGTTTAAATTATACCTAAGAAATAAAAAAAAAAAAGCCAACTTAAAAACGCAAGAGTTTATTCCTTTTGAGTTGATAAAGAAAAACAGCCCAAACGGTGTCGTATTTTAAAGAATTTTATTAGTTAATGTAAAAATATGACTTATTTTTAAAATGATATAGTAAGCATGATTAATTGTATTTAATTTGGTATGCCATTTGTGTAAGGGAGAAATTGACATGGTTGTGGTCATATGGTATGGAAGGCTGAGACTTTACCCTGTTTCTTCATACCCTCATTTCCTGTTTCTCCAAAGGATCATCCACTTGAACTTTCTATTGGTTTTAACAAATTAATTTGCTAGTTTCCAATGATAACATGTGTTCAGTATTCAGTAATATAATATGATTTATTAATGGAGGGCATTGTATCAAGCTATGTATATATGTATATTATATATTCTGATGATCATATATTGAAGCTTCTTCATTTTGCAGAGATGTTTGGCCACAAACAAACTCTAATGAAATGGATAATAATGTCAATACACCAACTTTGTCAACACAACAGAAAACCATGCACCAAATTCAGGTACTACCCACATTAAACATTATATTTTTAGTCAAATATGAATGAAGTGTAAAATCCAAACAATTGAATTGTATTTATTTTTCAATGATTAAAAAGCATGTTTCGATTAAGTCTAATTAATCAATTAAGAAGAAGGAAGAGAATTTGAAGAAACTATATATATATATATGACAGGAATGTGATTCAGGTGCAATGAAAAGATACAATTCAGAGTGCAAGAAACCAAGCTTGGAGTTCAGATTAGGCAGAGCAGAGTGGGATGTGAAACAAGATCACTAGATTTCCTCTCTCTTCTTCAATCAAAAAGCCTTTTTTTCTTTTTCTTTTTGGGTGAATTTCCTGTTGATTGAGTTTTGAGTTTCTAATGTTGGTGAGTGGGGTTTATAGAGATACACAAATGAAAAAGGTTTTAGTTTGTGGGAACAACAAGAAGAAATTAAATATAATAGTAATGATTTAGTTTTAGTAATGTTTTGGTACCCCTTTTCTTTTACCTTTGTAAACCTCTCCCTCTCCCTCTCCCTCTCCCTCTCCCTCTCATGTGTGTGTGAGAGACGTTTTATGGGGGAAGAAAGTGGCTTTCATGGAACCAAGAAGTGAAAAAAGAAGTGTGTTATAAAAAGAAACGAGATATTTTGTAACAACACTACTTGCTAGCAAAACTTCATAACAAGTTACGATTATTGTAGTTTGGTGAGATGGACAAAGATAGATTTAGTGTAAGATACATTTAAGTCTTTTATTTTTAATTTTGTAATAGTTATGTACAAGAGGAGAGGAGAGGAGATAGACATAAGTGTAAGTATAGCTTTCCAATCATATAAACCATATTTGATTGTGTGGGAGAATATTTTCCAAGATAAAATCTGATTGAAAGACATACCTTTAGATTCTTTTTTGGGGGCTTTTTGTTCATTTTTTAAGAAAATAATACTTTATACTTGATGATTTGATTGCTTTTCATATATGATCAATGAACATGAAATATGAATAAGGAAAAAAGTTGAGTCTCTCCTACAATTAAAAATCAAATGTGGGGCTCAAATTTCTCAGTTTTGTTTGTAAAAAACTTGTGACTATATATGAAAAGAAGTGCAAAATATTGTTATTGTTATAACTAAAAAGCTTCGCTTTCCTTGCTAGGAAAGTAAGAAAAGGATGGATAGAGAGGATGATGGCCAAACCTTGGTAAATTAATAACCTTTCAAATCATCTTTTAAATATTGTTATTGTTAAAGAGGTGTTTTGGAAAAATTATATGAATATGATAAAAAGTAATTTTGATTCTTTCAAATTCACTCTCAAACATATATTGAGATGTCATACGACCTAATGACCTAATGATATGATTCTTTAATAAGAATATCATCCAAGCTTGAAAAGTATCGTCTAAACTCAAGTAGTTACAAAAGAAAAAGAAAAAACCTTCTGCAAAAATGTGTCATTCTACAAAATTACAAAATTACAAAATTGCCTTTTGACACTGAAGTCTTTATAATTCAACCAAGGTTGAACAAGGTAGACTTTCATGGGGATGATTGTTATAGATAAGAATTCAAAGCTACAAATTGATAAAAGGAGAGCAAAAGTATAAATCTCACAACTAAAAAGAAGGGTGACCAGTTAAAGAGCAAGCATGGATCTCATCCATACAAAATCCATATTGCCATATCAGCTTTTATCCTTCCCCTTAACCAATCACAAACAGACACCATGCATATTACCATCCACGAATGCATACCCCAAAATAATAACCTTCCATCTCCTTTCTTTCTATAGTGATAATCCTTCCATTTCTTCACATCTTTCCCCAGCTCTTCAGTCTCCAGTAGCAACCATAGATGGCTGAGAACCCGATCCGATTTGGCATTGTCGGCTGTGCTGAGATTGCCAGAAAAGTGGCCAGAGCTATAAACTCAGCACCCAACTCCGCTGTCACTGCCGTTGCCAGCCGATCACTTGACAAGGCCTTCAACTTTGCTGCTGTCAATGGCTTGCCAGAAACCGTCAAGTTGTATGGCAGCTACAATCAGATTCTCGATGACCCTTGTGTGGATGCTGTCTACATGCCACTGCCTACCAGCCTTCACCGGCGGTGGGCAATTTTGGCTGCTGAGAAGAAGAAGCACATTCTCTTGGAGAAACCTACAGCGCTTGATGTTGACGAGCTTGATCAGATTCTTGATGCCTGTGAGTCGAACGGTGTGCAATTCATGGATGGATCTATGTGGCTGCATCACCCTCGAACTACCAAAATGGAAGAGATTATCTCTGATCCTAAGCTTTTTGGCCATGTTAACTATGTAAGATCTTTTCCCAACTTCACAATCTTGGTTTAACTACTTTTCAAATATCTAAATGAGGCTAAATTATAAATTTAAAACCTGGAACTTTGAGAGGTTTTAATTAAACTTTAAATTTTGATTCTAATAAGTAACACTGTCGATATGGCATGATGGTTAGAATAGAAGATAATGATTTGGTAAGATATGTTAAGCAAGACAATAGAGTTGACCAACTAATCTAACGAACATTTTGACCCAAGCTAAGCCATCGTTTTTAGGCTCAATTAGTGTGTCACAATCACAACAATACTTGGATTATAGTGTTAATAATAGTAGGAACTAGTTAAAATCAAAGCTGAAAAATTAACGAGGTAATTGAGTTTTGGTAGAAGTTGAACCATTCATGTAAGAACATAGATTTAGCCAACAAAACCTCTAAATGCAGCAAGTGACCAAGTATCTGTTTGCAATTTCAAGATTCACAGCGCATCAACAACATCAGGAACAAAACAGTTTCTTGAGGAAGATATAAGAGTAAAACCGGACCTGGATGCTTTGGGTGCATTGGGAGACTTGGCCTGGTACTGCATTGGAGCACTCTTGTGGGCAAAAAAATACGAATTGCCAATACAAGTCCGTGCACTACCAGATGTTACCAAGAACACAGCGGGTGTTATATTGTCCTGCACAGCCTCCCTTCATTGGGGCAAATCATCAAAAGAAACAACGGCAACAATTCATTGTTCTTTCCTATCTCATACCAGCATGGACATAACCATAACTGGTACCCATGGATCTGTGAACGTTTACGACTTCATCATCCCTTACCAAGAGACTTCGGCATCATTTGATATCACCTTGGGAGCAAAGTTTGCAGAACTCCATATTGGATGGAACACAAAACCAGAGGAAGTTGAGGTGGCCAATGAGATACCACAAGAGGCTCTGATGATTGCAGAGTTCTCGAGGCTTGTACAGGCAATAAGAACAACAGGGTGTTGTCCTGATAGCAAGTGGCCACAGATAAGCAGGAAGACACAGCTAGTGATGGATGCGGTGAAAAAATCCATTGATATTGATTGTAGACCAGTGTATTTGTAATTTTCTTTTCGACAAAGAACAAGCTTTTCGTATAAACAGCATGCCATACCTGAGGCTGATTGTAGACCAATTTAGCCTCTACATAAACTAAGGTAATAAAGACAGGTTTTTGGGTGGAATGAACTTCCTGTGATAATGTGTCTGCATCTTGTATGCTGATCCTTAAGTTTGACTGAATTTAGAACTTTAAGTTCTGGTAATTGTAGAGGCTAAATTGCTTTACCTTGAGTCTTATATCTGTCTGAAAAAAAAAATTACGAAAGATATAAGGTTATAAGATATAATGTACTGAATGTCATACCTAACTTGAATTAAGCAGAGACATCCTTTGAATAAATCCTTCATCCATATTGTGGTTACACGGCTCAAGATGCTCTGTTATGAGGATATGAAAACTTCAAAGATGGAGTTCCAATTGTAGATGTGACTCTACTACTGAGACACCCAAATCAAGCCCACACATTAATTAATCCTTATTTCATTCGAGCTGAGTAGGTTCCAAAGGAAAGGCTGAATTCTGACTGCCCATGAAGCGCGCAGAGAGGAGTAATGGGCTTGATCGCCTTTTTTCTTTTATCAAGACTATTCCATTACTATGGGAGAGGATCAATGAAGAGGGAGTCTCATGCAAGTGTGGAGCATCTGAATATCTTCTTATTTCTTTCGTAGTTGAGTCGATTCTGGGGCATCCTTGGTCCTCATCAGTGGGGGTTGGGGGTTGACCCGCCGAATTTAGAAATCGCCAAGATAAAGACAAAGGAAATTCCTATTCTTTGTTCATGATAGGAAGGAGGGAAAATGAGAATAAAACAATCGATGTTGATCAATCATGTTTATGTCATTACTCCTTTTTCAAAAATTCTATATAAGAAACTGTACATTACAAACAAATTAAAATTAAGCTAAATGTAGGCCAATGTTAATCCAAAGAACAAAAATCAAAGAGATATCATCTTTTATAACTTAATTAATTTTTAGGTGCAGTTATTGCTGATAAATGATAAAATTACTGACGAAGTGATCGATGGCAAAGATAGCAGAGTTGGCTCTACATCCGTCTCAAACTTTCTTGATGTTGAAGTAGTAGAGATCAAATTCTCCCCTATTTCCTCTAGAAGATCATATTCAGAATCTTCAATATCTTCATAACTCGATGTCAATCCATGAAGCCCAGTTCATATCACTCTCACTGTCCCAAGTTAACTTAGTTGATGTCTGCATCCCATTGATCTTTTCCACTAACATTAGTAGCATGTGATAGTTCAAAACACCATAATCCCTACAATTTTACACCATCATGTTTTGTATTAATTACCACCTCAACCAGCGCATTTATTTATGACTTAGGTTTCAATTGTAAAATTATATATTGGTTTACCTGTATGTGCAAATAGCATGAAGAGGCTGAAGAAAAGCAAGAAGCAGGAAGACTGTCCGAACCAAGTTTACAATCCATGTTTGCTGTTTTGTATCAAGCACCTCCAGCCGAAGTATTGCTACTTCAATTATGAATGTGACACACAACTCTAATAATTATAAATTGAATCGTTCAGTAATCTGTTGATCTTCAAAGAAGGAGAATATTTATGAATAGAAAATTGTACTACCAATATATAGCCAGGGCCTAATAACACAAGTTTGTTTGGTGCTACTAAACATGTAGATGATAAAGATTGAAGTGAAGTAAATGAAGAAGACTTTGATTAATCGAGATTCAGCAACATTGCATTGTGCAAGGTGAAGAACTTGTCTAATGCAATGAATATATTTGCTTGCCTTGATTCAAATGATTGCTGTCAACAGAATGAAAAAGTAAGCAATTAATACGCTCTCTAATAGTCTTAGCTTAGAGAAAAGGCTAACCTGTGCTGCCAAGATGGACTGAGAATTTTCCATTAAACGATCATGAAATCGTTGAAGGTGTTTCTGTCGCTGAAGAAGCTCCTCCTGCTGTCTATGGCCATATTCAGCCAATTGTTGCAGCTTACTCTTGCAGGTCACAAAGCAAATTAGAGAAATTTAAGCAGGTTCTAAATTCATTCCACATCCATAATATAATATACCTGCTCTCTTCTAGCACTTCAGATTGAACTTTGCTTAAAGAATGAAGACCATTGAGTGCTATGGATTGAGCGTCGAGAAGTTCTTATTGTTTGTTCAATGAAACCCCCGCCATATTCCCAATGTCCTCAGCCGTGGTCTGCAAGTATGTCATCTTCAAAGACATGGCATCTCCTACTTTAGATATCTCCTTCTCAATGTCAATGGCTTCGTCTCTTAAACCATCCATCTCTTGGCCAAGATTTTTGTAGGAATTGTGAAGCATCTCCATTCCTTCCTCCAAACTTCTTCTCAGCTTTAACTGGCCTTCTTGAAGTTCCAATTGGGAAGTCTCCATCCTCCTGGATTGTTCATAAACTTTTTCTGAGTGGTGTAGCACAGCGCCCATGTGATCTTCTAGTTTCCTTGATGTTTGAGCCACTTGTTGTATTTGAATACCAGTAGTTTCCAAGGAATCAGAAATGTGGTATGAATTTTGCAACAAAGATTCCGATCTTTCCTCAATGATTTCTAACTTGGCTTCAGCAGATTCGGAAGATCTCTTTAACTCATTCACCAGTCTCTCCGTTTCATGCTTGAAAGCATGAGCCCTGGGAACAATACCAAAATCGTGTCTGAGACAATGCTAATTTCACAAGGAAGAAAAAGTAAACAAAAGTTAGATAAAAAATAAGATATGATACTCATTACTCACTATAGCTGATGGAAAATGGAGTTAGTTTCAAGATAGAACTCAAGATAGATCCTATGCTCATGTTCATGCAAGTACTTGAGGCATTCGACCATGAGGGATTTTGGGTGACAAGAAGGAAAAGGAGGCCTGCCAGAATCCTTCTGAAAGCAATCACTAAGATGCCAAAGCGAGTCTCGACCGTTTCTCATCCGCAGCAAAAATCTCAGAGCAACCCGAAAATAGATGTCTATAAGCACTTTCCCAACAAGAATTGAGCAAAGTCAATTTGTTCTTAGCGTTCTGAATTCCCCTCACCCCCTTTCGATCATCGAAACCCTCCATGGAATATTCAGCAACAGTGTAATGCTTAGAAGGATTCATGGTAGAGTCTGAGGAGGGTGAAGACGAAAACCACCCCCGGGATTCGCACATGGGAAATACAACTAACAGAATCACCATAAACAAAACACGCTCCATTGGAAACCTACAGTCTTCTACCAAATGTAAACAAAGGAAAAATTGAAACCACGATCACTTGAAATATCCTAAAACCATAAAACCCAATTTTATTCTTAGAGAAGAACAATGAAGAAGGGGGATAATGCAGAGAAAGATAAGGAAGAACGAGACCAGAGGATTCCAATGAAAAGAAACATGAAGAGAATGCTTGAGTGTACAACAAAATGATAATTTGTTCCCGATTCCAGAGTGTGAAAATGTTATTCAGTGTTTTGAAGGGAACGGTGGAGGAGAATTTGAACAGGCGGTGGCAGCCGTTACTTCTTGGAGAAAGGAAGCGAGAAAGAGGCGCGAGTTCATTCACGTACTTTTATTCTCAAAATCTTTTCACATCTAACTATATTATTAATTTGAGAATCCTTCCTAGATCGTATATCATTCAAAATCACGTGAATCATTAGTATCTCTATTCACCTACACAATCTTATATACAGGTGAAATTAGTGAATCAGTTTGGTTTTCTGTATGGATCAATACAATTTTGAACCAAATGGAAAAAAAATAATTTATGTAGTTGTATTTGTATTTTTATTTTGATGAAAAAATTGACAATATATGACGAAAATAATTGAGTTATAGTAATCACATAAAAATAAAACGAAAGAAAATGTTATCATATGATATTATTCTTTTGATTGAGAGGTGAGAATGATGTATTATAAGAGGAAAACTAAGCATCAACATAATTTCATATCTCAAAAAAAAAAAAAAAAAGTGTAAGAAGAAAAATAAAAGAAGTGGAGTGGAATATGCATACATGAATTGTAGCTTCTTCGCTTACTAGATTTTAAGTGTTTTTTTTTATTAGGAATATCTTACCATTTCAATAGAAATTATATAGATCGTGGATACCGTCTCTAATATTTACTATTTTGATGTTTTCTCTCTAATACAAGTTAAAACTTAGAATTTCTTGATCTCTGATCTTACGAATGTTGTAGTTGTAAGTCAATTTGAGCTTCGATCTTTTGGAATTCAAGGAAAATTTAATCTTCCTAGTCTTCAAATATTTCAAAAGATGTTGATCTCGAAGTTGATAAAAACTTTCATATCTTGAGAGCTTTTTAGAAGTTTGAGTCTTCACTTCTTCAGAGATTCTGAGAAGTTTTAGTTTCAAATTCTTCGTATATTCAATTTTTTAGAGCTTCAATTCTTTCTTCAACCCAAAGTCTCTCAAATTAATGATAAAGTCTCTATTTATAGAGAAATTTCATGGACTTTAGGTAGGCTTGGACCAATTTGTTTGTTGAGTTTCGGCCCATTTTGTTTGGTGGACTTAGACTTGAGCCTATTTGCCTATTGAGCTTGAGCTTGGGCTTGCGTCCATTTGCTTGGTAGGCCTAGGCATACTATTTCTCTGCGCAATTTTATATTGGGGGCTTGAATTGAGTTGGATATGAGAAAACTTAACTACCCAAACCCAATTAAATTGTGAATATCACAATTTTGCTGTGATGATGTGACAGAATTTAATTGATCAAAATTTCTTACTTAACAAAGTCCATTTTTTAGATTTGTGCATGTGTATGGGTGGGTGAATCTCAAAAATGATAAATTGGAACAAAAAAATACAAGTGACAAAGGAAAGGCAGTTATGCAAGAAAGTCAACCACAAAATTCAACTTCAATTGCATCACTATTTGTTCTATAGTTGCAGAAGACAATTGTAAACTCCATCAAAAATCAATATGGTGGACTTGCTCAAACTTTCTTTTTGTATTTCATGTCATATACGAAGAGGATCGACAATCTCAGAATGCCTAATGGATATCAGCCATCCAAGTTCCAATAATTTGATGTAAATGGCAACCCAAAATAACATGTTGCTCATTTCAATGAAACATGTGAAACTATTGGTACGTGAGGAGATTTGTTGGTAAAATAGTTCGTTCGAACTCTCAAAGGAAACGCTTTCGACTGATACACCAACCTTGAGCCTGAATCCATTGATAGTTGGGAGCACTTTGAGGGAGATTTTCTCAATCACTTCTACAACACATAGTGTGTCGTCAACATGATGGAGTTGACAAATACCAAACAGCAGAAGACGGAGGCAGTCATCGACTGCATAAATCGATGGAGAGCTCTAAGTCTTGATTGCAAAGACAAGCTCACATAACTATCTGTAGTGGAGATGCGTGTCCAATGCATGCATTAGGAACTCCACTATATTTGCAATGTCTTAAGACACATTTCCATCTTTCTCGGTTTTCTTTTCCTGAAATTGAAATTGAGAGACTTTTCAAATTTTGGTTTCAATTTGTGGAGAGTTTGAAGTTCAAAGATCAAAATATTTGCCTAAAAGCCATGGAAAATAAAGAATAAGAGGAGAATGAGAAAAACGTGAAACGGGAAGAAAGAAATAAATAGTTAGAGAGAAAAAACAATTTTACATAAGATTGAAAAAGTACAATAAGTAAAAATTACATCTCATTTATAATTTACCAACTCAATATGTGACTTCGCTTTTCTAGTAGTTAACTAAATGTAAAATTAAGTTAGGGACTATTTAGAAAAAATTTTCAAACTTCATAAATAAAAGTCTCTTTCTAAATTTTAGAAACCAAGTAGACACAAAAAATCAAACGTCGCGGACTTCCCCAAATCATTTTAATAACTTTGGCTACTTTCGTTAGGGTGAACAAAACTAATTATGAACTAATGTTATTGAATCAATATAATATACATAAATAACAGAGTAAAATGAGAATATTTTCAAAATATATCACGCGCAGAGAAAAAAAAAACTTATTAACCCAAACTTTTCTTAAAACCTCAATCGTCTCCACTTTCTTGCTATTCCTACCATTATCTCTTAATTTAATAAATTACATAATATTTTCGTACGGGTGTAATTGGTCGGATCAGGTCGATTTTAAAGAAACTGACCTAACTCGAAATGTATAAACATTTTTTAGATATGTCCCGACTCCGGGTCGTGTCGTTCTTTTTTTCCTTTCTTTCTTTTTGTTCTTTATTTATTTCTTTCAGAATTCAGACAACATCCCAAAATTTGAAGCAAATTGCATTATAGACATTTACTTCTTCTCAATAAGCAAATTACAAATAATCATAGTCTTGCTCCTACTTTCTAACTAAGTGTTTCAAACAAAAGACCAGTTCATAAACATGAAACAAATACATTGAGCATTTTCTTCGTTCAAAACCTTACATGCCACACCTTTGTAAGAAGATAGTGCCCACCCCATACTTGATAAGCAAACACCCCTTTGAAGCAAAGAAAATTAAAGTTATGAGACACAAAGGAGGAAGACCACAACATCAGTAGCCACAAAACCAATTGCCATATAAAAATTCCAATAAGAAGAAAGATGAAGTTAGTGATTTATTTTCCCAACTTACCCAAGTATAACAACATTCCATAGCATGCTATTATTGTCTTGGGGAGCACCACTACTGCCAACACATGGATCTTGTTGCAACCTCTGATTATGGAGGATAAACAACTAAAAATTAAAGAAAAGCAAAGCAACTTACTCAAGGGTAATGTTTCAATATTGGTGAATAATGATCAAGAGCAATATACATCTTTTCAAGAAGTCTTATAAGAGCATCAACCTCATCCCTAAAAGATCGACCTAAATTAGAAATGCAAACTAATAGTTGTGAGTTCATAAGTTATACCAGAAAACGAGATAATAACAAGAGAACAAATACCATATTACCATATTCAAAGAAAACGATAATCCAAGAAGTATTTAGAAATTTTATCTATTGAACCATAAAATGTAAAATTTCACGACGGTTTACTAATTATGACGCTTCTTCTAGATTTCTTTCAAGCAACCAAACATTTCAAAGTTGATATAGGAAGATTGACTGCCACAGTAAGCAAATGGTAGCACTCCTCTAATTTTTAAAGAACAGAAGAACCAGAAAATCATAGACTGCATGGGCAACTTCCATAAGAGAGAAATAAATATCAGAAAATAGAACTAACAAATTGATTTGCTTGAAAATTTTGCTTTTGTACCTCAGCTTCAGCCTTTTTGGAGGTTAGAACACCTATTCTCAAGCCTCTACTTGTAGATCAAACCATCCCTTTTCACCACAAAAGCATCCTAGATAAGCGACTTTGTTTCAGAACTCAAACTCTTTGACATAAAAACAAAGCTACATATGAATGCTTCTTACATATAAATAGCAATTCATCCAAGATAACTATACTAACAAGCATTGTTCTACCATGTCATTACATATTTTTATAATGTCTTTTTGTCCTTTTGTTACAACACACAATTTAGACAAAGTGGTTACATGATAAAGCTAGTGGTATATTGTTTCATATTTGTGTCTAATCCAAACCGCATACATGAAATACTATGAGCTAGAGGTGGGTATATATGTGCCTAAATGAACAATCACTTTATTTACCAAAACCTACGACGTATCTTTATTGAAGTGATGTATTTTTGTGTGTATGAATATGATATAGACCAGTAGATAAGAAAGATCTAGTAACGAAGAGATGTTTGAATGAAAAGTCTATGATGCTTATTCCATAAAAGCTATCCAATCAAAGTTGTTACACTAAGAAATGATGTGCTATATAATCCATGCCATAAATGTAAAAACAACATGATCGAACAACAATGTAATATGCTTCCAAAGTTTCATAAATTCCTATTTTATTTATCTCTTAAAACAAATTGGATGATTTGAGCAAAACAACATACAAGTTTTTATCGATTAGAATTGAGAAGTGAAAGAAAAAAAAGAAAAAAAAGGAAAGCGAGAGATATAATAAAAAAATGATTTGAAATAAAATACAAAAAGGAAAAAATATATGTAAACCGCGCGAAACTACTTCCATTAAATCTCGATAATGGGCGAAATGTTTTGTTAGCCATACCGAAACGAGAAAGTGGGCTCTCGTGAAGCAAGGGCCACCGATCGGATGAGATTCATCGATCAGGTCTGAGATTCCGTTTTCTAACTTCTATTTTGTCTTTTATCTTCAAACTCAAATCAAAATTTCCCTTAATTTTGTGTTTCTTTTCTCACAATCGATCAACCCATTAATGAAAGATCAAAATCTGTTGTAACCCCGCTGTTCGATTTCGAAACAAAAGAGGATAAAACTTGCAGAAAAATGATATTGCCGACTAATAACCTTCTTCTCTTCGTTTTGATGCGTAGAAATGAATAATACTCACGGGGCAACGAGCTCGGCGGGTAAAATGCAGCAAGGAAATTCTGATTCGTCCACTCCTCCCAAGAAATCGAAGAAACCCAAATGTCATATATTTACTCTCCTTTTCCCTGTTTTTGCTTGTTCTGTTCGTGTCAATTGTTATAACTGTTCTTAAGGATCATTCTGTTTCGCATTTTGGATTTTTTTTGTATACGATCTCTTCATCTCTATGGATAAATCTCCTGAAAGCGTGCCTCTGGACCTATGTTCTTATACTTCTTCGTTGTTTCTGTATTTTTTTTTTTCTTTTGTGAAGTTTATGAGAAGCATTCCCGTGGAGCAAATTTTGGTTTGTGCTTCTGGGTCTAAAATATTTCTGCATCTTTGCATTATATTCTTTTTAAATGCGTTCATTCTTGCATTTTTATGCTTCATTCTCATCTTATGGAGTTCTGTATTTTTCTTTAAGTTTTTTTTACCATATTGATTGTTATTGGTTGGTTGGTTTCCGTATACAATCCCTTCCTCTCTTTGGTTTAATCTTCTGGAAGTTCACTTCTTAACCTGTGTTCTCGTATTTGTTCGTGCTTCTTTTGGCATTGTTTGTTTAATTCATGTGAAGAACACCCATGTAAGAATCTTTTTGTTTGTGGTTCTGGGTCCATTTGAATTCATATTTGTGCATCTTTACATTATAATAATTTTAAATGCTAGCCATTCGGATGCTTCATTCTTATGACATGGCGTTCTGTATTTCTGTTTGAGGGGGTGTTCTGTAATTCTATTATGTCTCATCAAAGTAAGGTCAATTCTTTTGGCAACGTGATAGGCACTTTGTTGTTGCTGATACTTTATTTTTAATTTGATTGCAGATTCTAGATTTACACAGCAAGAGCTTCCTGCTTGCAAACCAATTTTAACACCAGGATGGGTATCTCTCAAAAAGATAGAATTTAATTTTTGCTCTGGTCCTTTCTGTAGCATTATCCACTCTTTTTATTTGGTGTCATTATTTGATTTCAGGTTATAACATCCTTCGTTGCTGTTGGCATTATCTTTATTCCCATAGGGATTGCTTCCTTATTTGCATCAGAACAAGTATTTTCTTATCTACCCCATCCTTGCAAATGTGACACAATGCAGTTCTTTATTTGTTTGTTTATTTTTGAACTACTTTTTTTTATATATGTGGGTGTCCGGGCCAGCTTACACGCACCTTGACTAACCTCATGGGACAACCCGCCTGACCTTACAACATGATATGCAGGTAGTTGAAATTGTGGATCAATACGACCATGATTGCCTTCCGTCTCAGTTTCGCGGTAATCCTCTTACGTTTATTAAAGACAGCAAAACTAATAAAACCTGCAGCAGGAAGTTGACTGTAAGTACACTTTCTATCGTCGTTCAAAAGCTGATTGGATTTTGGTTCTGTATTTATCTCTCTTAAAGAGTTCCGCCAACTTGATGCTTTTCAGGTTCCTAAACCAATGAAAGGTCCGGTTTATGTCTATTATCAGCTTGATAACTTCTATCAAAATCACCGACGGTAAGTGGAAATAAAAACAAAGAAAAAAAAACTTGGTGGAGTCTTGAATATGAGAAAAATAAACTGTTCATGAGCAAATATAGCAACGTGCTGTTGATTTCATGATTTGTGACTTTTATTCAATTATTTGAAACTGGCCTTTCATGTATGATTGAAATATGGAGTGTTATTTATTTGGAGAAGAAGAAATCTGGAATCTGTGCATAGCTTATTATTTAGATATCAAGGAAGGCTGTACAATCTGTGAAACAGAATCCTATTCAAGTAAGCTCATAGAACTTATAACTTATTAAAGTTAAAAAGAGTCTGATTTAATTTGTAAAAGTAAAAATAGAAAAATTGTCGTTTAAGGAGGAAATTGGAGGAAATTAGCCAAGATGTTAATTGGTTTCAGCTATGCCTTAAGTTTATGTCATAGTTTACTTAAGGAGAAAATGGAATTGAAGATAATTTCACACTTTTCTTTGTTAGACATTTGTTGCTCAAAATTACAACTCTTGTGGTGTAGTTTGATTTCTATTTATTGCTCTCTTGCCTTCCCTTGGTTTGCTCATTGTTGTACTTTTCTGCGTATGGAGCTTTTAGAAAAAATTGATCTTGCTAGCATGAGCTTAACTTAATTGACATTTGTATGTTTCCCTGGACCGAATCCCTCCACCCACAAGTTGTACTTAAAAGACCTTTTAAAAAAAGAAAGACATTGCTCTTTCCAACTTGGACAACAATTCACATCCCGGTTTGGTCATTGATGGTGTTGATGAGATTGATCCACATTTGAATGGAGATGTGAAACGATTTGGCCATTGGTCATTTGCAAAATGTTTGGGTTCCAGTTTGCTAAAAATATGAGGTTCAAGTTTAGGCTCCCTTTAGGTACGTCTAGAATATTTCAAAACTATCATCTTATCTTGACAACATACGAGATTCTATAAGATTGGAAAATAGAGAAGTTAATAGATTCAATTGGAAAAGGTTGCAACAGAGCTCTGGAATAGAATTGGAGGCTGCTTTTGATAAATTCTTCTTCATTGATGAGACTAAATTGGTCGACAGCCTCTGATAGAGGGGCCTCAAAATGCCAGTAGAGGTCCTACGATTCAATGAGAGAAAGAAGAGGAAGAGGAGAATAAGAGAGGGCTGTGGGCAAAGTTGATGGGTGGCCAGCGTGGTGGGAGTGGTGATGTTAGGGATGGGGAAGGGGAAGGGGAAGGAGAAGGAGGCGGGGGGAAGAGAAAAAGAGTTTGTTGTTATTTTATTCTAAAGCTGCAACGCCAGCTGTTTTTATTATAAAATATGCCATGCCATTTTCATCCTAGGTTGAGTAGTAAAATGGAGGATTTCTTAACCATAGAGATGGAAGTGTAAGGTCTTGAAACCTCAAGGACCAAACATATGTTTTACCTAAACATCAGAGTCTAAAAATGAAATTTTTCTTTATTTTTATTAGTTCATTTTTTACCATGAAAGTAAGCAATAAAATTGTGGCACTAAAAGATATTGTGCATCTCCTTAAATATTTTTGGAGAGTTCTTTTTATTATTGTCTTTTTATTCATGTTACTGGGATTTGAAGTATGGAAATTGTGTCACATGTTAACTTATTACTTCAAGTCTTTAACAACTTCTGCGATTCTTCCTTATACATTTTAACATATTTTTCTGTTTCTTTTGACATATGAAACATTATCAGTTATGTAAAAAGCAGAAGTGATAAACAATTACGAAGCAAGGCAGATGAGGCACATACAAAAACATGTGCACCAGAAGCAACCATTGGGAAAGGGGCCCCAATTGTCCCTTGTGGCCTTATTGCATGGAGTTTGTTTAATGATACATATGGTTTTTCCATGAAGAACAAGGCACTACAAGTTAGCAAGAAGGACATAGCCTGGAAAAGTGACCAAGAAAGAAAATTTGGATCTGATGTCTATCCTAAAAACTTCCAGAGTGGGGGTCTGATCGGTGGTGCAAAACTAAATGCGAGTATCCCTGTAAGTATGCTTAATTTACATTTTATCATCTCATGTCGATGCTGTCTGATTATGTTATTGTTTGCCTTCTATTTTTGTAATGTATGACTATGCTTTCCTTTTTGTATGTAATAGTTGAGCCAGCAAGAGGATCTTATTGTTTGGATGCGAACAGCTGCACTGCCCACCTTCAGGAAACTGTATGGGAAGATAGAAGCAGACTTCGAAGCTAATGATATAATAACAGTGGTGATTGAAAACAACTATAATACCTATAGCTTCGGTGGTAAAAAGAAACTGGTCCTTTCAACCACTAGTTGGATTGGTGGGAAGAATGATTTCCTAGGCATAGCTTATCTCAGTGTTGGGGGACTCTGCTTGTTTTTAGCAATAACCTTCATACTCCTTTACGTCATCAAGCCAAGGTGAGGTTAATCATCTTCTAAGTTTTAAATGTACTGATAGCTACTATGTTTATAAATTTAGGGAAGATAATCACTTGACTGAAATTTACCAAACATTATGAATGCTACTTCTCCTCTGTTTTTTAGTTTTGAATTTGCTTCATGAATCAGTGCTTCCATTTTCCTAATGTTAACCGACAACTTGCTAGATGTAAATATTTTGTTTCTTTTTCATTTGTATTACTAGCTGTGCTGGAAGTTTTCATGTCTTTGCACCTTTTGCTGTGCTCAATAATTTGTATCAGTCTATCTTAACCATCTACAATTTCATGTCAAACTGAATGAGTAATAGCTCCTGACCAGTTCTTCAAATGTGTAGTTAGTGACCACTAACTTCTTCTCAGTTCTCAGACCTGGCATGTCTTTACTTTGGATAAAACTCTGTAATATGATATCCTCTAAATTATATGTGAGTTTCCAAATAAAATTGTGTAATTGTTTTTTTGGTCGAGCATCTGTCCCACTCTCTTCATCCTTCAGCCTCTCCATTTCTCATGTGATCTCTCTTGCTTAACTTCTTCTGTATGCTCTCAAAGTTGTTTCTCCTATCTGCCTTGGAACAAAGATGAGGTATTTTTTCCCCATAAATTTAGAATTTTGAAGTTGTATGTTTTTTATTTTGATGGAACGGAGTTAGTTTCAACCTAATGAGAGTCTTTCATGGAAATTGTTGTCATTGTATTTGTGTGATGGAAGGCGTGTATTTGCTTTATGCTATTTGTTTTCTTTTGGGGGAGGTGTTAAGAAATTGTACTTTCATTCACATTAATGAAAAAAGAATATACTAGGGCACACACACACACAAAAATCATAACAAAAGAGGAGTTTGAACTCTAATTACAGAAAAGAACTCCAATCTAAAAGAGCAAGACCAAGCTCATAACTACAAAAAGGCATCGTGCTGATACCTAGGAATAGCTATTACACCTAGCCACATCCCGACCCTTTTCATTGAATTTTCCATCTCTCTAAAGTTTCTATTATTTCTATAAAGTCAAATATCTTACAAAGTTGAAAAGAAACTAGCATGCCACAACTCTTTGCCCTTCTCTAAAAGGAGAATTCATAAGTTCCTCCTCCATCATAGATCTACCATCTCTATTACGAGCCCACAAACACCAAACAATCTCATCCAATAACTCCAAAGGTATTGAATAACCTGGCAATCTCATATTATATAATCAAGGACCTCCTCGTGCTGCCTACTGAGAATGCACCATTGTAGTTCCTAGACCAAAACGTGGGAAGAATGTTTTTATACATGATATTGACTCTCCCGTGTAAAACTTGCCATGCACGAAGTCTTAACTTTCTTTGGAATTTTATCCTGATAGGATGAGGAGAAACGATAGACCAAAAATAACAGTCCAAAAGAAGGGTAGACAAAATATGAAAAAGAAGTGTGGCAAAAGATACCCTAAGAAGGATTGAGGGTTCAAATCCTAATAATCCTTCTCCTGGGATTAAAGAAGTGAAAGAAAACCCATCACTTCAGTCACATAAGACAATGGAAGCCCAAGGAGATCGAAGAATGAGGCTTTGAGGAAGGAAAAACCAAGGCGCCACGAGATGCAATCTCTTTTTCAATAGATTGCAAAACTGTGGAAACAAAGCACTCAAGGGCTTATCACCCACCCAAAAATCCTACTTCATGTTTGTTGGTTGCATCTCTTGGCTGGGAATTATTTTGGGTACCCAGAGCATAAGGGTTCATGTGGATACAGAAGTCCATGAACAAAAGAGAAAGCATTTTAGAAATCCTGTTAAGTGTTGAATAATAATCTAAAGAGTAATATTATAGTTCCAATGAGGATAGGCTTATGGTGATGGTGATGGTGATGAGGAAGGATTCCGATAAGCTGCCAGATGAATTCTTCTCAAGCTCGTATTCTAGGTAAGTGTTTATTCTGAAACTAAATATGGTAGTTGGTTGCTGGTAATATCAAGGATACTTGCCGATAGAATTGGAACAGTACCTTTCTTTAAACTATTACGGGATAAAACTTTTTCTTCTTTTTTGTAATTGGTAGGAAATGAACTCTGTGCATTTGTCTTACCCTCTTTTTGTAAAGGGTATCCTCTTATTTTGGGGTGAAAATTTCAATATCTTTGTGATTTCTTCCATATTTCATGTCAATGAAGTCCAAAACCAACTATGTTACTTGAGTGGCTCTAATAATCTAGTTGATCACGAAGTTATGCATAGTCTACTTTTAGGAAGGCAAGGCAAGTTCTCTCTCCTCTCTCTCCCTCTCTCCTCTCTCCTCTCTCCCCTCCCTTCCCCTTTGTTCCAGCCATGATATTCTTTGGCCAATTTTATGGCGTTTCCAACAGTCTCAGAAATGGAAGTGAAGAGCTGCAAGATTGTTGATTCCTACTACTGCATATTGTTTAATGAGGGGCCGTTTCACATTGAAGATGTAGATTTTCAAAAAATCCTCAGTGTATCCAAGCATCAGTTGGAATGGTTTGTTGATTTACTCTTTGTTCTAGTCAAAGAGCCAAATTGGAAGTTCTTCATAAGAAATGGAAACGATGGAAGTGGAGCAACTAGATTGACTAAATTCCGAGCACCATCAGGCTGGTTTCTGTAGAAGGGGAAGTTCTTGAAGCAGTAAGTCATTTAGTTAGTGGGGATCACGATGAATGTTTCTTCTCCTCTTCAAAGAAAGTTGAAGTTCTTTCTTGAGATCATCCTCAATGTTGCATGGTGTTATTTCTAGTTTGGCATAATAATTTTGGCTGGTTCTTCAATTGCTGGACTGAGTGCATTTGGAGTGACTCTTGAAAATGGTATTTCCTAAGTGAAATCACTTTTCTCACTTTTAGAAGAATTACTAATGTTCTCTTGTGGAACTTTCTTTAGATTTGAAAATCATTTTTTATTTTCTAACCAGATACCGCTAAAATTTTGGAAGTGCTTATAATGAGCTAAGAGATCTTTTCACTTTTAAATCAAGAATCTTTTCAAGCTCATCTTAATGACCTTGAGAAGATAGTCATAGTGTGATTCAGGTTACTTTCATGAAGACGGTTCGAATCATTGATGATGTGATGCGATTCAACTTTTTTTTTTAGTTCTTAAGACTGTGTGAACTACATCCAAGCCAATTAGCAGGATAGTGTTGAAATTTATAATATAATAGTTAGATAGATTATGGGTGTAAATTGTGACCTTGGAAAGTTGGGCTGGTTTTGCGGGGTGTAGCATTGGCTCCTTTCCCTCTTATTTAGGTCTTCCTTTTGAATGAACCTAGAGCGCTTTCTATTTGGAATTTGGTAGTGTGGATAAGGTTAGAGAGATATTGACTCTGTAGAAGAGAAGCTTCTTCTCCAAAAGCAGACTCACCTTTATTAGGTTGGTCTGTGCTGAGTGGTATTCCACTGTAGTATTCTTCCTCTTTAGAGCTCCCTGTTCGGGTTGTAAAAGTATCTTTTTGATAAAAGCAACAACTTTCCTTGAGATAAAAAAAAAGAATCCAAGGACATGCAAAAAAAACAAGCCCACCATAACACCTCAACTAAAAGAAGAGATTTCAACTAAGTAAAATGTTACCAAGGAAATAGTTATAAAAGGTCTTCAAAATCGAAGCCTAAAGGGACACATGAAATCTAGCTAAGGACCAAATCTCACAAGGACTCTGTTTCCGACCTCTAAACACCCAATCATTCCACTCCCAAGTATCTCAAAGCATAGCACACACCCCAACAAGCCACAGAAAACGGCATTTCTCTCTGAAGGGCAAAGAGTTAGATGAAGGTAATGGAGTCCCTTGTGAGCCTGGAGATCGAAAAATTTGTGAACTTGAGAGGGCTTGAGCTAGGGAATTTAAGGACTAGTAATAAAGCCCTCTTTTTTGAAATTGCTTCAACATTTCCTCCTTGTTTGTAGCTAGTGATGACAGAGGATCATTGTAAGCAATAGCATGAGCCTCACCTCTTTGAGTGGCTGTTGGGTGAGTTTAAAGACAAACACACATAAACCTGTGTGTTGATTTTATGGAATCAATCTATATTTCATTATTTAATAGAGATACAAGCCTATATATAACCATAGAGAAATACACTTAAGGAAATAATATCAAATAATATCTCCAGAATAATATCTCCAGAATAATATCTCCTAAGAATAATCTAATTATATTAATACTGTGAAGGATGTTTACTTTGAGGTCCCTTCTCTTTCTTGGGAGAGGAAGGAAACATATTTAGAAGGACCAGTGGAAGGATGTTTATTTTGAGGTCCCTTCTCTTTCTTCTATTGTCAATCATGTTCTTGGGAGAGGAAGGAAACATATTTTTTGAAGTGCCACTGGGTAAGGGATGTACTCATTTGCACTTGTTTTCTCGTCTTTACTACCTTTCCTCCTTAAAACACCATTTTGTGGATGACATCTTAGATTGGTCTGATAACTCTGTTTATTTTCATTCAGGTTCTATTGGGCTTTGACTGATAAGAAATGACTGATATTATGCCTATCTTGTCTTTGATTGGGGATGTTGATTTTAGGAATGAGAAGCCTCAGGTCTTTGGGGGCTTCTCATGTGGCTCCTTTTTCGTTGTTTATCGGACCCTTCTCTCATTAGAGACTGTTTTTTGCTCTCGAGAAAGTGGCCTTGGTTGATTGGTTTGTTTTTTGTATCATTTGTCAAAAAGTAAGAAAACTTGGATCATCTCCTTTGGAGTTCGTGACCTTGGTTCTATGTGGTCTTAATGTTTTAAGACGTTTAGCTTTCAACTTGCTTGTCAAAGAGACTTGATCGTTTTGATTGAGTAGTTCATTCTCCATCCGTCTTTTACTTTCTTGTGGCTTGTCAACGCATGTGCTTTATTGGGGATCTTTAGGGGATTGGAAAGTGACCTGAATGATGTGTGGTCTTTTACTAGCTGGCTTCAATTACAAAGCTCTCTCATTCTTATCCCTTTTTTTGTGTGTGACATCCAATAGGTGCCATTTTAAAGGTTGGAGGGTCTTTCTTAGAGAGACTCCTTTTTTCTGTAGTTTGGTTTATTTGTGACCGTCGTGTTCTCAATGAAAGGTTTGTTATCCTTAAAAGAGAGATTTTAAAGTATGGAGTTTTGACAACTCCAACTATTATTCTCTAACATACGAATTGTCCAATTCTGTACGGGCAGGTAAAGTTTCCAAGTAAAATTCTTGATTTTGCTGTGGTTTCCATGATCAACGTGATCAAGTTGGTGCATATGGTATCATAGATTTAGCAGGTGGTCGATATCTTTGAAACTCTTTGACCTCTCTTAGTGTGTACCTCGGAATTATATCGAGTTCCTAATCAAATGGCTCTGTATAGTTTAGGAAAGCCTTTACAGACAGCTCCCATTGATAGTCTTTCTCAAATATGGTTGGAGAGAAATACTAGGATCTTTGGAAAGAAGTTGATAAGAATTTCTTTCCTTGATAAAATTTCGTTATTTTTTCTGTTCTTTGCTGATCTGCCCTTTTGGAGAAGACCCATTATAATTACTACCTCATTTATTATCAATTGTTTTAGGCTAAGAATTCATATCCCACCATAGACGTTTTGTATTCTTTGTGACAATACAAGTTATATTCATATAAAGGAAATGTGAAGACCATTTAGATAGCAATGCATGTACATTTTAGCCTGTGAATTTAACTTGAAGTGCTCGATAATATTTCGTCAGTTAAATTTGAAGTTCTCCAACATTCAATAACTTAATTAATGTACTATCTTTTTGCTGGATTGTTTTGCAGGCCTCTTGGCGATCCATCCTATTTGTCCTGGAACAGAAATGCAGCAGGGCAGGCAAACTAACCATCTTCTTCTGCACCAAATTCTCTTCTAAATGGCAAAGCTTTGCTGCGGTAAAAGCCAAATCAATGCTTTCAAGTCATAGAAATGTTTTGTACGCTACTGGTAAAAGCCTACTTTATTTTTCTGGTAGCTTGGACTTTGGTTTATATATGTATATTTTTGGACCATTTTCTTGTTTACAAATTTTCCGGATGAAATGATTCTGTGTAAGCTTCAATGTGAACTAAAGTTGATAATCCCTTATTTTGTTAAAAAAGGCTGGGAGTTTAAATCTATCTATATATCTATGTAATGGAGATAAAATCTAGAGCTATAATCTTAAAACCTGTTTGGATGGGTGGACACATAGATGGTCAATCCAATTAGGCTCTTTTAACTTATATATATATATATATATTTGTAACTCCTTTTAAATGATGTTGAACCATCCTATTTTCCATTCAATAAAACATAAATTATTCAAGTAGTTAGGTTTGTTATGTGCATCCACTTGTTCTATTGATGATTCTCGGTTAAAAACCATGAATAAATATATTAGAATAGTATTCTTTCATACTGTTATATACTTTACTTGTATTTAATTTTGATTCGTTTCTATAATAATTATTCTTCCTTCAATTTGATCCATGTCTGTCGTGGATAGGATCTAATTGAAAATATTATAAATATTTTCAATTTTTCTTGGTGCTATTTACCATGGTTCTAAAATTTATAAAACAATATTTTAGATAATTTCTTAAGTAGCAAAGTTAGAGAATAATTATTTCAGAAGCTGCAACCATCCCAAATGAAGTCTAAATCATTTTACTTATGAAAGTTCAGGAACTAAGTGATACAAATTAAAGTTTAGAGAAATTATTATTAAGAGTTTTAACGTATACTATATTACAAATATATATCTCAATGGACCAATTTACTATTTTTATTATTAATAAACTATTTTTATTATTAATAATATATTAAAAAAATAGAAAAATAAAATAAGAAAAGTGTTTCCTGATTGAGATTTATATTTATTATATATCATATGTAAATATGGTATGTAATTAATTATACTATGATAAGATTATAATCAAAATTATCTCTTAATTTGTTTTCTTTAGGTGATTTTTGTTAAAAAAAATTTCCTCCCAATCTCTCTCTCTCACTTTCCAATATCTATCTTCCTTTATTCTTTCTTTCATTTTGAATTGTTTTTCATATATTTCATGTAATTTAATCATTTTTTATATATACTTATTACATTTCATCAAATTTGCATTGTTTTCCATATATTTCACGCGATTGAAACTATTTTTTATTTAAATAGACCATTATATACCCTTGTATATTTAACATAATATTAGATAACAATGTATGTGTGCATATTTTACACTGTATTTTAATTTATTATAACAATGTATGTGTGCATATTTTACATTGTATTTTAATTTTGTAACAAATTTTTACATCATGTGAAGTACAAAATTATATCAATACAATTAGAAAAAAGGTATTGTTAATGATATTTTATATATATTGTATAATATATGATGTATTATATGCCAGCTGCTTAAATATATATTTTGTATGTAATGCTTAATGTTTAATACTTAATGATATTTAATATATACGATAACATATATGAAATAGAATGTGTCTACCGCTTAATTATATATTATGTGTGTGATGTTTAATGCTTAATAATATATTAATATATGATATATATACTGTAAACTATATGATATTTTTTTATGTTGTACGTTCGTAGGGTGCACCTTTGATCTTAAAAAGGAATAAATGGTCTAGAGTCTATAAATTTAAAAAATAAGTTCATTATATATTGTATACTATATTACATAATTTTAAAAAAAATAATAACATGAAAATTGAAATAATTAGTTGAGATGGCTATCGTAATATTCAGCAATTTTGATCATACTTGGCAAGAAATAATTGAACTATACGCATTATTGCTTACACATTATTTTAAATACATAGGTGTATATATAGATCACAACACATAATTGTTTTAAATATGTAGTGGTATATAATAATAAAGCCGATAGGAAATATAGCAAATTACTATAAATTAATTAATGATATAGCAAATCTTTAAAAGAATTTTAAATATGACAAATTTTAATTAAATTCCAAGGTAAAAGAGGAAAATACCCTCAAATACACTTTACGTATTCCTTCCATCTTCCACTTTCTTCTCTTTTTTTCGTATTCCAAATTTTTTGTGATTCTGGTGCCTTCGTATTTGGCTTCGCTTCACATTCTCCACTTCATCGCCTTCCACCTTCTTTGCTTCAAGTTTTCGGCTTCGCTTCAGGATTTTCGCTTCAGTTCACATTCTTTCGACTTTTTTGTTTTTTGTTTGGTCGTAATATATTTTCTTCTTTTTCTATTTGTTTAAAATCGAATGATTGATAGATTTGGTTAGTAGAAGATTGGTGATATGTTAAGTTAGTAGAAGATCTAAGTTAAACTGCATTTTTTGTGTGATGTTGCTTAAAGTCTATCAATGATATGTTTTTATCAATGATTGATAGATTTTGAGGATATTGAACTTGTTTTTTTGCGGTAAGGTGTATTGGTGGATGTTTTAGTTTAAGTGTTGTTTCTTAATCTATTAATGATAGAGCGTATTATTGATAGAATATGTTTAGTAAATACTTTAGTTTAATGTGTATATTTTGTATGAAATGTTGCTTATGGTCTATCAGTGATATGTTCTTGTCAGTTATTGATAGATTTGGAGGATGTGGAACTTGTTTCTTTGACATGCTAAACTATTTTCATTTTGTGTTTTGTTGCTTAGGGATATGGTCTATCAGTGATATGTTCGTATTAGTGATGGACTTGAGGAATGTTTAGTTTATTTACATTGAGACGTTAGTAGATGCTTTAGTTCAATGTGCATTTTTTTATATGTTGTTGCTTATGGTCTATCAGTGATATGTTTCTATTATTGATAGACTTGATAGACCTTGAGGATGTTTGGTTTGTTTGCGGTAAGGTGTGTTGGTGGATGTTTAAGTTTAAGTGTTGTTTCTTAATCTATCAATGATACGTTCTATCATTGATATACCTGGAATATGTTTAGTAAATACTTTAGTTTAATGTGAAAGCATATTTTGTGTGTTATTGTTTAGGGTCTATTAGTGATATGTTTCTGTCACTAATAGACTTAGAAGATGTTTAGATTGTTTTCATTCTAATATATATTTATAAACTCTAATTCAACATTATCATTTTAGGATGTTCAAGAAAAAAAAAATGAAAATGATGGAAATAGCAAATGATGTTAAAAATGTTAGGTCGAAGAAACAACTTAACCGATCAAAGAAAATGTTGGTGAGTGCAAAAGACTAGAATATATTGCAAGAGACCGATTGATTTGTCCCTAGTTTTGATTTGCAACTCTCTCATGGTGTAAATGGATATTGTGTATTATTAGTTTTGAAGATATTTCATGATAGAAAAGATCAATTATAGACTTATATTTTATTTGATTTTGTTCAATTGATATAGAAAAGTGTTGGACCACATGTTGAATATTGAAAATGGACTATTCTTCAATGGATGTTGAAGTTTATTAATGATAGACCATAATGATGAAAAAGACTTCACAGTGACGTTACCTCTTCATATTTAGTTGATTTTATCATATTAATATAGAAAAATATTCGATCACGGGTTGAATAATCATTGCAAGTTATATGTTTTTGTGTTCCCATTAAGAAATTAGTATTATACATGTTGAATAATTGCAAATTAATATTAATTGGTGCATTTTATTGGAAAAAAGTTTTGTCAATATACATGTTGAAGTCTATCATTGATAGAAGCTAACAACGATAAACTTCATAGTAAAGTTTATAACTGATAGAAACTATCAATAACTATAAATTAAACTCCATTATGACATTACTTCATATTACTACTTTACAATAAAGTAACTACTGCTAACAAGTTTTCTATCTTCAAGCATAGTAATTCTAATCAACAACGTAATGTCACATCATTTTGTGACCAACGGAACGACAATTACTACATTTTGATGATTGTTCTTCTCATTAATCATTTTTTTGTTTTCGTGGTCCTTATGCCCAACACTTGCAAAATAGAGGTAGTATTACACTCATAACACTGATTAATCATAATTCTGAATCACTGCAATATATATATATATATATATATATATATATATATATATATATATATATATATATATATATATACAATTTATCATCCTAGTGTTACACTCATAGCATTATAGAAGATAGAGTCTATCATTGATTGACTAATATTAGTGATGACCTAGGATACGAGTCTATTATTGATAAACTACTATCAGTGATGCATTAGGATACGAATCTATCATTGATATAATACTATTAGTGATAACTTAGGATATTAGTGATGATCTAGGATAGGGTTTAGGGTTTAGGGTTTAATATCAGTGATGGCCTAAGATACAAGTCTATCATTGATAGACTAGTATCACTGATGGACTAAGATACGAGTCTATCATTGATAGACTACTATTAGTGATGGACTAAGATATGAGTCTATCATCGATAGACTAATATCATTGATGAACTAGAATACGAGTCTATCGTTGATAGACAACTATTAGTGATAGACTAGGATACGAGTCTATCATTGATAGACTACTATTAGTGATAACTTAGGATATTATTGATGCACTAAGATACAAGTCTATTAATGATAGACTAACATCACTATGCTCATATTAACTAATTCAACTAATAGTCTGTCAGTGATAACTTGTATTCATCAATATTTTTAGAAAAGAAAAAAACTCAATTTCTTTTAACCTGAAAATGTAGAAGTGATAGAAAAATTCTTAATATGCTCAATTTCTACGAATCTTCAAACTGATGAAGTCCAGTACAAGTGAAATTAAACATATTTTTTAATATAAAAATACTAGTAAAATCAATTGAATTGAACAAAATCAACCTAGAGTGATGAAATTAAACCAAATTGTAAAAATAATTGGATGAAGTAAAATTTTAGGGAAAAAATATCAAAATGAGAGGGAAGATAATGGGGAAAAAGACAGTGAATATGGAGAAGGGAGAAAACAACCGTGAAGATGGAAAATGGAGAAAATCGTGGAGAATGAGAGAAAATTGTGGAGATTTCTTTTAAAATAAGGGCAATTTTGGAATATTTTAAAAAAGACTACAAAAGTTGCTATATTTACAAATTGTTTAGGAAATTGCTATATACTTTATTCATTATAAAATCTCTAATAATAATGAACCAAATATGCACCAGAATGCATAAAAGTATATATCAATATAACTACCTAATTGGATAGAAGACAATTGTACAAGTCTTGAAATGACATGTTCATTCACTAATATTTACTATATAAACATATATTTTAAAATCAAATTATGTCGAAACTATGTAGTTTACATTAAAATATAAATGTTTATATGACTAACAACTTAATATTACTGTATGATAAACAAAATAAATTTACTGAAGAGACAAATTCGGAGGTCTTACTGTATATGATATATGTGTAAACAATATAATTGAATAAAAAGTTAACACGTTCTAAGAAAAGATCGATGTAATGGACTGACGAATATTGCGTGAAATTGAGGAAGACAACTAACTAGAAGTTTGAAGAGAATGAAAGGATGAAATAAACTAAAGACCAAATAGAAAACGGTGAAGAACGATATTGAAGACGCTATAATTGATGGAAGAAAAGAAAGGATGAAAAATTCTTCGCCGAAAATTGTTAATGTGGTGATGAAAATAATGATATAAGTTTACATTATTTCATATATGAAAAGATTTTATTTTATATTAAAAAATAAACTATTTTCATACCAAAGTTACACATAAATTAATAGCATAAATAAATAAGGAATGTTATCATTTGTATAATAAATTTGGTGAATAAAAAAATAATTTGAAATTAATTTCGAGTAAATAAGGAAGATACATTATAATTGTTCTAAGAATAAAGGAAGTTTTCATAAAAATAATAATAATTAATTTAGAATATGGGTGACATTTGGTATTAAATTTAGTTATTTTTTCTAAATATTTCAAGAGGAATAATTGTGTAGAGGGCATTATTGAAAGGATCCAAATGAAAAATAAGCCCAACTTTAAAATCAAAAGAGCGTTGGCCTTCTGCTAATATCTTCATTCAATGAAATAATTACAATTTAACTCTTTTTCTTTCTTCCTTATTTTCCAAAATTTTCTAGTTTCTTTCTCTAATGAAAATTTGTATGTCTGAAGAAGAATAAAAGAAAAAAACGATAAGTTAAGAGGTCGAAGGGAAAAGAAGAATCTGAACAAAGAAAAAGAGTCAAAGAGAAACAATTATAGTTAGGCTAAATGGGTAACTAGAATGAGAAATATCAAACAAAAACTGTTTGATAAGGAAGTAGAAACAATTTTCATGTTGTGCTTAATTGACTAACATCCCATTTCATGGCATTATCATAGCATCATAAAAGACTAAATAAACTATGTAAGAAAACACTTTAAATTAGTTATTGAATATTATGAAAGATGTGAGCCAATAACCCTTCTGGTAGAGCATGAGATTCATCTAGGAAAAGGTCAAAGTAAAGTCAATGAGTAACCCCACTAGTCACCTCAATGATCATAGGTTTTAGATTGAGTTTAAAAATGATTATGAAAGTAAAAGCTCTGAATAAAGGACCTTTTGAAAGTAAGCTTTTCTTCCCCTTTACTACTTTTTAGAAGGTTCAAAAGCACTTTTTCGTTTAAGTCTTTTCGTTTTTTAAGCATTCTTCACTGCTTCAAAGTCTTACCAAACTTACATATTTATGTACTATAGAAGAAGAAAGGCAAAATCAAATTAAATAAAAGAGTGCATAAAATGGTAGAGCACTTGCATTACTATAAGATAAGAGCCAGCATATGGAGGAGTAGATAGCAAGAAAATGCTTCTACAAGAACCTCTCTTAAGCAAGGAAAATCACTTATAGCAAACCCACAGCAAAAGATTGATAAACAAGTACTTAAGATGGGGAAAGTTTAACTTTTGTTTGATTGGAACTTACAACACTAAACCACCATTTCTCACTCACTGTACAGATAA